>NW_027205554.1:0-14338 GCF_024711535.1 Dipodomys merriami | reverse complement strand
GCCTAAACACAACAAGATAAAGATTTACATTATAACTGAGTAAATTCATCTAGGGACCATTAAAATATCTTCCATGAAAAAAAAACACAATCTATTCTTTTTTGAACTAATAAAATATTTATTGGAAGAAAGTAAAATATAAAAATAGCTATTCAGTTCAAAGGTAAATATAAAAAAACAGATGTTAGAGCTTGGATCTAATGTCTTATAAATTGAGTAACAAAATGATATCGCATATGAAGGAGGTATGGTGGAGACATTTAAAAATGTCAATTAAAATTGAAAGTTCATATATCCAATTCCCAATAATGCATTTCTGGATACGAATTCTGAAGACATTTTATTCAATATACTCAGAAAACACAGTATAGAGTATTTTTCACAGAAAAATGTTCACAGAGAAATTAGCCTAGATTTTAAAATTGCCTTATATCTACAATATAAAAGATCCTGTATTACTCAACCAGAAACAATAAGTAAAAAGAATAATAAATCTCATGATAAGATAGTTGAGCATACAACAGAATTTGTAGGAAACTACTTACATCTGAACCATGTAAATCTGTAGTTGTTGTCATAATGTAACATGTTATTTAAGAAACATATGCATAATAAAATATGTCAATTGGATTAAATTCTAAATTCAATGCTCTCTTAGGTATCTTCATAGAATTTTTTCATCGTGTACAGAACATTGTTTAACCATCTGGATAAAGTGTTATTTTATTAAGTTATATAAAATGTAATACTTATGTCTCCTTTATTATTTTGATTATTAAGTTAAGTGTTAAAAAATAATGTTTGTAGTTGTGAGCTCTCTAAGAATCCATTGAACTCCACAGAGGTGAGGCATGACTTTTGCCAACATTTCCCACTATCTTTCAACAATGTCATTTCTTTCACAGGGAATAATACTCAAGAGGTAAAGATACTGATCAATAAAGAAGTATAGTAGCAAAGAACATAACCATTTTTTCAACATACAAACCCAAATGCCACATTAATTTTTCCGCATTGGTTTTTATCTCAAAGCATATAGTAACCGTATTTCTCAATTATGCCTAAGGCTTCATTGAAACAGTACTCCTGAGCTAGAAAAAGAAACCTTTTAAGAACTGATCTATGCATCACTTACAGCACCATCACAAACTATATAACTGCCTCTTGTCAGATTAGAGGAAGAAAACAATAGCATTTGAACGATAAACTGAAAAAATAATGGGCATTTTGAAAGAAACAGAGATCTGACATTGATCTTTATAGTGAGAAATTTAGCTCTATGCTAATTTCAGGCATATCAAATATAAATATAAATATATATGTGTGCATGAATGTGTATATGTACATATATATGTATACCTGTATACACATGTACAAATATAAGCTTTATAAATTTTTTTTTTTGGGGTCCGGTAGTGGGGCCTGAACTCTGGGCCTGGGCGCTGTCCCTCAGCTCTTCAGCTCAAGGCTAGCGCTCTACCACTTGAGCCACAGCTCCACTTCCGGCTTTTTTTCTTTTTGCTTATGTGGTGCTGAGGAATTGAACCCAGGGCCTCAGGCATGCAAGGCAAGCGCTCTACCACTGAGCCACCTTCCCAGCCCCAAAGCTTTATAAATTTATAACCTACATCTATACATAGATAACATAGGAAAATATGCAAATAATAGAGGAAAATGCTCCTACACATTAAGCATTTTTAGAACAATATTTATTTTAATAAGCAATCATTTGTTTTGAGAAAGTATTTTCTTGGCTTTTCCTTTTACTGTCTATATTCAAGTTCAATCAACAATATTTCTAACTACAAATACTATTCCATCAGATCTACTTGTTTCAGCCATCTCATTTATATACCTTACACTTATCATACCAATACCTTCCCAAGTGTTTTACAGAACAGTCTGGAGTCTACACAGTTAATTCAGGTTTTGATTATTCTATTGTAACATTTTGAACAATCATTTTTCATCATTGTGAAAGTGGGTGATGTGAATTGTAGGATATTAATTAAAACCTAAAAATATAGTATGCAAAAAGTTGGCCTCTCAATAAAGAGTGCTACCCTATTTATTATTCCTGGCAGTCAGAAAACTCTAAGTGTTACAATGACATCATTGTAGGTGAACAGTATTTTTCTTTTCATAACTACAATCTCAATTCCTAATCCTAAAATATCCTGGAAATACCTCTCAGAATATGAAAGTGAATATGTGTCTCCATTAACTTTTGGTATGCTTTCAATTCAATTTTCCAATCTATTATCCTGATATGTTTACCATGATTGATCCCATTGTGTATACTCTCAGCCACATTCCTTCTTTGCATCTCTTGCTGCAAGGCAAGCAATCTTTCTAAAGCTGTCACAAATTTTGTGTTTCTATTTTTACCTCTTGAAGGATATAGTTTCATATTTTTAATGTTGTCATTCAATAAAGCAGATTGTGAATATAACACATCTTGATCAATTTAACCACAGTCATCATTCTCCCCATCCCTCCCAGTCTTACTCCTTCCCTCAATTTTCTTAATCTTGTAGGATATGAGTTGAATGTTATGACTGCATTTCTCCTGTCACAGAATTTTGATTACTTCCCTATTAAAGTGAAGAAATATCACTATATCTTTCAAAATGGTGCTGGGTGTCATGGTCTCCTTGGAGATTGACCTCATGAGGTGAACCTTAGGATGTGTCAAGGTACATATTGTCAGCTTCAATTCTTCTCTTCCAGGACAGCATTTGTTTTGACAACACGTTTTTTCTTTAGAAAATCTAATACAGCTCTCAAATGACAAGAAAATCATGTCATCGTTTCCATTCGAACAATCAGCACAGTTAAAGTTTACTAAATTAAATTCAGACAGACATAAAGCATTTAGAAACCATATACACAACACAAACAAGGGCTTTTTAAGATAAATCCAAACCGATAACAAAGTAGCATATCTAGTAGCAATGCAGAAGTATATTTATTCACTGAACTATTAAAATATAGATTAAAATTTATACCTCCTCTTAAGTATCAAAACCTTAAATTATGGTACAAAGTAAGACAAGATAGAAAATTTAAGATAGAGTGATATAAAGAAAAAGGCAATGAATGGAATAATCATTAATGTACAATATTAGATGCAATCTTCGATATTCCAACATTTAGTAGGAATTAAGCTAGTATTGCAAACAGACTGGTTGCCACGGCTTCTCAGTGTTGTCTCTTTCTAATAGTAAGTATTTTAATTGTTCTTAGTAATGTTTTCTCAGATTGTGTGTACAATTTTATATACAGTTTACAGACAAATTTATTGTATTTTAATAGGCTAAAATCACCCTCAAATATCATCAGGTCCTTCTTTCTAGAAGATATAAATTATGTGAAGTCTTTTTGTCGTGTGGATACATAAACTATTGAGATGGAGAGATTTCCCAGGGGCCCAAAATGCAATCCACTTGTTATCTCATAAAGGGAAAAAAAGACAAAGATTTGACACACAAAGTGGAAAAGGTAGAAGCGACCAGGCAGATTTGAAGATGCTGTGTGTAGCGCAGCCACAGGCAGGAAGGCAGCAGCCAACCCCAGAGGCAAGAAAAGCAAGTAATGGATTCCGTTTTAGAGCTGTTCAAGAAAGCTGGACTTAGTAACAGCTTGTCTTTGGCCCTGTGAAAGTAATTTTGTATTGTCATCCCAAGAACTGTGACAGAGAAAATGTCTAATGTTTGAACAAATAGACTTGTGGCAATTTGTAATAGTAGCCATGTAACACTATGTTTGAGAGGATCTAAATTTTTATTTAAAATAATTATGTTTTTAGAATTAAAGTAGTTTTTATGTAAGGAGTTTTATCATCATTTTTGAGAACCCCATGACATAATTATACTGGTGCATATATTTTTGTTACATATATTTATTGGGTTTTCAAAAAAGAATATTTAAGATGTGTAAGACCCCACTGAAACGTAGAACAATTTATCCAATTGCTCCCTAAATCGACAGTGTGAGTTTGTATAGCCAAGTGGAGTACTTTTTCCATGTCCCTCACAAAATGGATATTATTAATTTAAACATTTTTAAATTTAAATAATTTTAAATTTATATTATTTTAATATAGTTTACTATCTCATTTTTCTTGTGGTGTTAGGGATTGTGGTGCTAAGGAACTTGTAAACTCTAAACAAGCATTCTTCTTCTGAATGATAACTCAACCCTACAACAAGGTGCATTCTGATACAAATGTAGTACTTTGTCATATATTTATTAACATTAATTTACTAAAAGCTTATCAAAATAAATTTTATCAATGATAATTTAGGCAATAGACCATTTATCTTTTCAGTGAAATAGTTGGATCATAAGCCATACTTAATGGAATATAATATTAAAACATTTTCCAATTTTTATTCCTTGGGTTGACAAGCCTTGAGTAAAATATAATCTCCTTAGTAAATGTTACTAGCTAGCAAGATCAATAGAAAGCCCACAGATTGGGAGAAGATCTTTACTAGCCATACAACGGACAAGGGTCTCATATCTAAAATATACTTAGAACTCAAAAAATTAAATCCCCCAACAACAAGTCCTCAAAGAAACAATTGCCCAATAAATAAGTGGGCTAAAGACTTAAAGAGAAACTTCCCTGAAGAAGAAAGAAGGATGGCCAATAGACACATGAAGAAATGCTCAACATCCCTAGAAATAAAAGAAATGCAAATCAAAACGACATTGAGATACCACCTCACTCCAATTAGAATGGCAAAAACCAAGAACTCTAACAACAACAGATGCTGGAAGGGATGTGGACAGAAGGGAACCTTACTTCATTGTTGGTGGGAATGTAATCTTGTTGAACCACTTTGGAAAGCAGTATGGAGGCTCCTCAAAAGACTTCACATAGAGCTCCCCTATGACCCAACAATCCCACTTTTGGGCATTTACCCAAATGTTTACAAACAAGACCACACTAAAGCTACCAGCACAACTATGTTTATTGCAGCATTATTTACCATTGCTAAGATATGGAATCAACCCAGATGCCCTTCAGTAGATGAATGGATCAAGAAAATGTGGTATATATACACAATGGAATTCTATGCCTCCATCAGAAAGAATGACATTGCCCCATTTGTTAGGAAATGGAAAAACTTGGAAAAAATTATATTAAGTGAAGTAAGCCAGTCCCAAAGAAACACAGGTCCCATGGTTTCCCTTATTTGCAATATCTAGTATATGTATGAGTCAAGCGGAAAAGGTCAGATAATGTGATGTTAGGAAAATGAACCCTTAGATATGTATTTTAATGTTTTTTTTCTTTCATGCATGTGTTTCTAACGCATTTATAAGATTATTCCTTTGTTGCTTTGTATGTCCCTCCCCCACAGTATAACCCCGCTTTCACTATATTTGATGTCAATATAACTTGTGGAGGAGATGGGGAAAAACAAGTTGTTTAAGGATTCAGGTGGACCTGTTGCAACAATGAGAAGTACAAATTGTCATGTCAAAAACGAGCTTTACAATGTCGGTGAGGGGGAGGGGGGGAAGGATTGGGTGGGAGGGAGGGGGGAGGCTGGGAAGGGAGGTGAAGGGTAAACAAATGAGGAGGCTACAATCCTTGGTAAGGAATGTATGCATTATCCTGCCCATGTAATTGTAACCCCTCTGTACAGTATGTTCACAAATAAAATAAAATAAAATAAAATAATAAAATAAATGTTACATTCATACTGTAGGTTCTTTCTTGTCACCTACAAAAGCCCTGTACCTTTTATTACTGCATAATACATTCCAGCTCCAATTGCAAAGTAGCTTTTGTTATAGCTTTCAAGAGTGTGTGTGTATGTGTGTATGTGGTGTACATGGTGTGCCTCGTGCATCATGTCATATGTAATATATAACTGATGCAGAGTAAAATAATACAAAATGCGAAAGAAATTTTAGATAATCCTAAGGGGCTTGTAAACACTTCTCACAAACAAGTTGCAGATTGCTCTCAATTGGCTGGAAGCAATTTGAGGATAAAGAAAATTTAGTTCATTAAGATTTATAGAATAGAATAAAGATATTTGAAATACATTTTTTAGGTTTAGTTAGTTATAGATTTCAAGACTTGATTGTAGTTCAATGGCACATATACAAATCTGAGTCAAAAATCACAACAAGTGTCATGAGCATTTATAATGAAATATTAATATTGGTGAAGAAAATTTCCCCAATACTGCCCAAAGCCATAGACTAACATGATTACCATATAATTGCCTCATTTTGTCCTTCCCAAGGGACAAAGTGCTTGAGGTAATTGTTTCCTTAATGACTTCTGTACTTCTTAGTGACAAAAGATGTTAACTTTCATTTTTAAAAGTCCTTTAAATTAAATATTTTCATTCTCCATAGCTGCACTTTTCAAATGGATAGATAGACATTACTAAAATGTATTGCTTGTATTAAAAATAAAGTTATAAAATTTAACAAGAAATGTTGTGATTTGTAATCTACAAATAATATATCTATACTAATTTGTATGTTTTTCTTTTCTCCTCCTCCTTCCCCTCCTCCTCCTTCCCCTCCTCCTCCTTCCCCTCCTCCTCCTTCCCCTCCTCATCCTTCCCCTCCTCCTTCTTCCCCTCCTCCTCCTCCTCCTCCTCTTCCTCCTCCTTCTCCTCCTCCTCCTCCTCCTCCTCCTCCTCCTCCTCCTCCTCCTCCTCCTCCTCCTCCTTTTCCTCCTCTTCCTTTTCCTCCTCCTCCTCCTCCTCCTCCTCCTCCTCCTCCTCCTCCTCCTCCTCCTCCTCCTCCTTTTCCTCCTCTTCCTTTTCCTCCTCTTCCTTTTCCTCCTCCTCCTCCTCCTCCTCCTCCTCCTCTTCCTCCTCCTCCTCCTCCTCCTCCTCCTCCTCCTCCTCCTCCTCCTCCTCCTCCTCCTCCTCCTCCTCCTTCTTCTTCTTCTTTTCTTCTTCTTCTTCTTCTTCTTCTTCTTCTTCTTCTTCTTCTTCTTCTTCTTCTTCTTCTTCTTCTTCTTCTTCTTCTTCTTCTTCCTCCTCCTCCTCTTTCTCCTCCTCCTCTTCTTTCTCCTCTTTTGTCTTCCTCCTCCTCCTTGTCTTCCTCCTCCTCCTGCTCCTCCTCTTCCTCCTCCTCCTCCTCTTCCTCCTCCTCCTTCTTCTTCTTGAGGGTCATGGGGCTTGAACTCTAGGCTTAGGTGCTGTCCCTGAGCTTTTTAGCACAAGGCTAGTGCTCTACCTCTGGAACCACAGCGCCACTTCTGGCTTTCTGGTAGTTTACTGGAGATAAGGGTTTCACAGACTTTCCTGCCTTGGCAGCTTTCAAACTGTGATCCTCAAATCTCAACTTTCTGAGTAGCTAGTGTTACAGGAGTGAAACACTGAAGCCTGACTGTGTATGTTTTTACATTTATGATTAAAAAAAAACATATGTGTATGTTTTTACATTTATGATAAAAAACATACATATACTTGCATTCCTTTTAAAGAATTACAATTAAAATATTCATTTGAATATTTTAGCAAAAAGTGACAGAGAAAATGGCATCTTATACTTCATGCTTTGCAACAATACTGCAATATTTGCTTAGGACATCTATAGTATGCCTTCATACTAGACTCTCTAGTTCTAAATATTCCATTATTCTTGTTTTTATCTGTGTTTAATAAGTTTTTGATTGTGAAAATATTGTACAGAGGGGTTGCAATCATATGAACAAGGTAATGAGTACATTTCTTATCAAGCATTGTTGCTTCCTCCTTTGTTTTTCCCCTATCATCCATTCCCTCCGATCTCCACAACTATATTCCCTCTTCCCAAGCCCCCTCCACCTAAATTGTAAAGCTTGTTTTTTGACAGAATATCTTGTACATCTCATTGTTGCAATAGGTCAACCTATATCCCTATTTCTCTTGGGCTAACTGATTATATCCTGTACTTCACAAAAATCCCTTATGTTTTACATATAAGCTTATGTTTAAGAAATGCTAGTTTGGATATTTGCCTCATTGGAATTAAGGACTACACCATGAATACTTTAGAATAAAGTGGAAGCCACAAGAAAATAAACAATTTGTTCCACTCCCCAAATTATACCAACATCAAGTACATTGAAAACAGGGGTTATACTGTGGGGGAGGGACATACAAAGCAACAAAAAAAAATCACATGGTATCTTATAAATATGTTAGAAACAATAGCAAGCAAGAAAAAACACTTGTGTTCTTATCTTGGGGTTCATTTCATTAAAGTATATAACCATATTTCAGATATTTTCAATGAATACATATCCATCTACTACTCTTCTTCTTCTTGCTATTTGTCCCTTATTCCTTTGTGCCACTTTGAAACATCACTTTCTGAATACCCAGTTTCTAGAGTTCACTACATGGTCAACATAAACATAATTCAAAGTTCAATACCATTTTCATATGCCTTTGGAGAGTATCTTTTAATCAATTTTCTTACTTTGACATAATTTTTGGCTAATTTTTGCCATTTGTATCTATATCAATGTGGATAAGACTTTGATTTTTAAGAGCTACCTAATAAAAATTGAAGCACTGCATATTAACACATAATAACATATTCATTTCATGCTGGTAATTGATTTTGAATATTTTAAATTAACTCAAAAAACGAAATGAAAATACAAGGACTTGGTTATGCTGTAAATCCTGAGAATTTCTTTGAGAATTCTATTACTCAGTTGTCTTACAGGAAGAGCTAATTTTATCTGTGGAAAGAGAGGGAGGGTAATTTGGTTATTGAAAAAAGAGGGAAAATTTTTTTCCAAGCCTTTCCATTTCCTAACAAATGGGGCAATGTCATTCTTTCTGATGGAGGCATAGAATTCAATTGTGTGTATATACTGCATTTTCTTGATCCATTAACTACTGAGGGGCATCTGGGTTGGTTCCATATCTTAGCTATGGTAAATAATGCTGCAATAAACATAGTCGTGCTGATAGCTTTAGTGTGGTCTTGTTTGTAAACATTTGGGTAAATGCCCAAAAGTGGGATTGCTGGGTCATAGGGGAGCTCTATGTGAAGTCTTTTGAGGAACATCCATACTGCTTTCCAAAGTAGTTTACACTCCACAAACAATGAAGTAAGGTTCCCTTTTGTCCACATCCCCTCCAGCATCTGTTGTTTTTAGAGTTCTTGGTTTTTGCCATTCTAATTGGAGTGAGGTGGTATCTCAATGTCGTTTTGATTTGCATTTCTTTTATGGCTAGGGAGGCTGAGCATTTCTTCATGTGTCTATTGGCCATCCTCCTTTCCTCTTCAGAGAAGTTTCTCTTTAATTCTTTGGCCCACTTATTTATTGGGAAGTTGTTTTTTTGAAGATTTGTTGTTGGGGGATTTAATTATTTGACTTCCAGGTATATTTTAGATATGAGACCCTAGTGCGTTGTATGGCTAGTGCAGATCTTCTCCCAATCCGTGGGCTTTCTATTGATCTAAGCCAGGCCCAAAGAAACATAGGTCCCATGGTTTCCCTTATTTGCAATATCTAGTATATGTCTGAGTCAAGCAGAAAAGGTCAGATAAGGTGATGTTAGGGGAATGAACCCTAAGATATGCATTCAAATGATTTTTTTTCCTTTCATGAAATTGGTTCTAACACATTTATAAGATTATTTCTTTGTTGCTTTGTATGTCCCTCCCCCACAGTATAACCCCTGCTTTCACTGTATTTGATGTCAGTATAATTTGTGGAGGGGAAAGGGAAAAACAAATCATTTAAATAGGGATACAGGTGGACCCATTGCAACAATGAAATGTACAAGTCTTTATTTCGAAAAATGAACTTTACAACTTTGTTGCAGTTGAGGAGCGGGGAGGATTGGGTGGGGGGACGGGGAGAGAATGGGAAGGGATGGGAAGGGGAAATAAAGGAGGAGCCTACAGTGCTTGATAAGAAATGTACTCATTATCTTGCCCATGTAATTGTAACCCCTCTGTACAATATTTTCACAATAAAAAATTTAAAAAAAGAAAAAAGAGGTAAAAATGAATTAATTATATAACAATTTTTTTCATAGTCCATGAATTGGCTACACATTTCTGAATTTGATGAAGATTTTGGATTTTCTACTCAACCTATGACAATACCACGTTAGGACTTTCTGTGGAATTCACTGAAACAACTGCTATTGGTGACCATTTATGCCTGGTGCTGGTAGGTTGTGCCTGTAATCCTATCTACCAGGAAGCAGAGATATAAGGATTGTGGTTCAAAGCCAGCCCAGGCAACAAAAATGAGATACTTATCACCAATTAACCATTTAATGACTGCAAGTGAAACTGTGGTTCAAAGTGGTAGAGTGGTAGCCTTGAGCCAAACAATCTTAGGACTGCCCTCAGGCCCTGAGTTCTAGCCCTACACCCAAACCAGAAAAAAAGAAAATTACACTGGAGAGAGAATGGATGAGAGAAAGTAATGGAATGCTGAATAGCATCAAAGTACATTAAGTATATGAAAATTTCATGTTACAATCCACTAAAATGTACAAACATTAAAACCCAGTTATCTCAATTATCTCAATATATTGCTTAAAACAAGTATTGATTCTTTCAGTTGTGGTATAATGATTGTAATACGTCATCAGAACCAAAAAGAAATCTTAGTTTATGTCTTTCTCATCACATCCAATGTGTGTCTTCCTCTTGCTCCCTAAAAGACACCAACCATAATCACAATAGGTTTCTCCAAAATTAAATGATTAGGAAGATGGAGAGCAAATATTCACCTTTTGACAAGGGTTGAAGGAAATTTGTTTTCATTATTGAATTGCACCCAATTATCTAAAACTAGAAAGATTAATAGTTTTTGTTTGTTTAATCTTTAAACTTCAATAACTTTTCCTTTGAGTGATGACACTTGTATTTTCTAGTAATTTGTTTCACATTTACAAGGAGATTGAGCCAACCGAACCTCATGCAAAATTGTTAGTATGATTTTGGAAAAGAAGAGGTCGACTTCAAATTAGCATGATTCCAAAGTGATTTTCAGGAAAGAAAATTAAATACAACTGTTATGTAACCATGATATTGTAGGAACAAAATCAATGATGATACTGTACATATTTAATTAAAATTTTATAGACAAGTTTTGAGTAAACATTACAACTATGTCTATGTCTTATTACAGTGAAATACCCAAATTATTTTTTTCCATGGGACTACAAAATTTTACTAGTGGGTAATTTATGACCTGAGCTAAACGAGATCTTCGCTGCTACAGTACATACAATTCCTGAGCTAGTACATTTGTTATGAAAGAAGAAAAGTTAATTGTACTAATCAGGGGACAAGGACAAGCAATGCAAAATCCTGCACAGCTATTTTTATTCTCTTCAGTGGAAGGATATTGAGAAAAGATTGATATACTTAGACCTGAAAATGTCTACTTGAACTGACTCAGCTACTTTGTGGCTATCTTGTGTGAGTTTGGGCATAAATCTTCTGACCTTCAGATGCTGTTTGTTAAAAAGCTGTGGAAGAGTTCCGGGAAGATGGCGGAGGAGAAGCTGTAATCTGAACAAGCTCTCGCATAGAAAGCAGTTTTAGAGTTCCAGTGAACAGTCCTAAGCCAGAGAATCACACCAAGTGTGCCATCACAGGACAGAGAGTTAGACAAGAGAGGGGAAGCCAAGGCAAAAAGACACATCTGACTGCTCGACAGCAGCCGCCCCGGCGGCGTCGGCAGCAGGGTCGCAAGCGGCGGAGACTGTAGCCGGGGCCATACCTGAGTGCTCACACAGAGAGTCCGGGACGAAGGAGCCAGATGCAGCGGGCGAGCGAATTCTACTCAACACCAGCAAGAACCAACAAAGAGCAGACATCTTCATCCTGCAGCTTGCAGACCAGAGACGACCCAGGATCCAAGACTCGGGGTGAGTAGAAGCCCGACATCCTCACTCCTTCTCAGGGAGCAGAGGAGGGAAGGCCACCCCTCCCCCCCCCAGCACCAGTGATCTCCATTTTGGATACCGACAAAGCTCCGAGGAGCTGCCAGCTCCAACCCAGGCCTTGGAATAAAACGAGTCATTTAGCAGGTCACAAGAACTTAATGGCGAAGTGACCTGCCAGACTAGGCTCCATCCAGGGAAAAGTCACCCAGCTCAGGCGCCAGCCATTGCAGTGGCTTCCCTCACTGGGTAACCAGAGCGAGAGGCTGCCCCTCCCTCTAGCAGCCTCAACAATCAATTGAAAAACAGAATCCCTGAGAACGGCTCCAGGCTGGGCTCTGGGAGATTTTTTTTTTTTTTTTGCACAAAACAGCCCCAGGAAAAAGCTACTGATTATTGAATGGCCTCAACTCAACCCAGAACCTAGCCTCACCACTGCATCCCCCTCTTTTGTGATTCTCAAAGCAGATCACCCTCCTAGAAAACTAACCTGGGAGGGGGATCTCAAAATCTGGGATAAAGCAGAGCATTTTTCTGCCTCTTCCAACAAACCGACTTACGAAACCAATCAAGCCACAGGACTTCAAGCTGACCAGAGACTCCAACAAAAGGCTGGTTACAGACAAAAGGAAGATACAGGTTTCTTCCCACCCCTCCCCCCCCCCCCAAAATCAAAGGACTTTTTTATTTTCTTTTTTTTTCTTCTTCTTTTCTTTTTTTTTTTTTGGTTTGTTTTTTGTTTTTTGTTACCTTATATATATATATATATATATATATATATATATATATATAATTTTTTATTCTCTTCTAAAACTTTTATTAATCTCTAATTTTTGCCTCTTCTGAAAAAATAATTGATTTCCAAAAACTTTTTTTTTCTTTCTCTTATAATTTTTATTTTAGGAATATGTGAATGAGCGTTTTCCTTTCTTTTCTTATCTTCTTTCTCTTTTTCTTTCTTTCTTAATTATCTTTTTGTTTTTTTGTCTAGCTCTACTGAACTTCTGATCCTTTCTTCTCCCTTTCCCATCCTTAAAGTTTTTCACATCTCCTCTATGTCCCTTCCTTTCTCTCAACATCTACACATTCCTCTCTAAATAGATGGTCTTTTAATCTCTATAATAACATTAATTTTTACGATTCTATTTTTTTCTGGTCTCTTTTCATTCCCCTATCCCTCTCTTCTTTTTCTCTCTCTCTCTACTTGCATCCTACCCAACCCATTTCCTGCATTGTGATTAGGACATAGTTAACTCTCCCTGTGCCTCCCCACACCAATCTATTCCTATTTTTTACCCACATCTCTCCCTAATCCTAATAATTTCTGGTTTTCCAAATTCTTTTCTGCGGTTCGAAGTCCTTTAAAATATAGTTGTTTGATGTTGAATAGATGTATCTGTTGAACTAGATTGTATCTGTAGACTATTGACTGTACAAATGCAAACTGGTTGATGGTTGCCTTAAGATAGTGTTCTAGCACAAAACTGGTGCTATCTTCATCTCAAATGGGCAGAGTAAGCCGGAAAAACACATGAAAAATGGCAAATTCGGGTCTCTCAATTCCCAATCTTGATAATCAGGGGTCAGATCAGATAATGAACAATCCAGAGGAGAGTTCCCAAATAGCTCTACAAACACTGGTGGCAAACATGATAAATGAGAAGCTTGACAACTTACAAAGGACTCTGTATGAGCGTGAGAGGGAGAGAGAGGAGGCATCCCAGAAGTTTATACAGGAATATTATAAGCGTGAGGAAGCTACTCAAAAACTGATACAGGATTTGCGTGAACAACTTGAGAATACTCAAAGAGAAAGGGAGGAATGGCGTGAGCAGGCTGAGAACACTCAAAGAGAACTGCAGGAATCCCACGAACGTGAGGAAGCTAAACAAAGAGTAATACAGGAATTGAGAGACCAGGTAGAGAACACACAAAGATCACTAAAGGCATCCATAGAATCCATTAACAAAGAGCTGAAGGAAGTCAGGGAGACCACAAAGGGAATGCTGAATGGAACCCAACAGAAGGAATGGGAGTCCAAAGAAACCATATCCAATCAACTAAGTGATTTGAGGACAAACACTGAACACCAAATTAAGGAAGTAAAGAGATTCATACAAGACCTAAAACAGAGCTTCAACAAAGAACTTGAAGGCATCAAAGCTGACCAATTAGAAGGAAAAGAGATAAAAAACAAAGTAGAGAGTCTTGACAGCAGGTTAGACCATGCAGAAGATCGAATCTCAGGGATTGAAGACAGCCTAGATATTATAGAGAAAGAACATACAACCATCCAAGACAAGTCCAAGAAATATGATAGATCTATTCAACACCTGGAAGACACCATCAGAAGGCCTAACTTAAGGATAATGGGTGTAGAGGAGCACCTACAAACAGAAGTTAATGGTCTAGGAAATTTGTTTAACAGGATCCTAGCA
>NW_027205553.1:0-14366 GCF_024711535.1 Dipodomys merriami | reverse complement strand
ATTATTGTTAGGGTGAGGGCTAGTTGAGTGTGAGGGTAAGGGTAAGGTTAGGCTTAGGCTTAGGTTTAGGCTGAGCATTATTGTGAGGGTGAGGGTTAGGTTAGAGTGATGGTTAGGTTTACGGTTAGGGTGAGAGTTAGGATGAGGTTTAAGGTTAGGGTGAGGATGATGGTAATGGTAAAGGTGAGGATTAGGCACTGGGTGAGATTTAAGATTAGGGTGAGGTTTAGGATTAGGTTTAGGATTAGGGTTAGGTTTAGGGTGAGGGTTCGATTGAGCTTTAGGGTTAGGGTTAGGGTTAGTGTGAGGTTTAGGGTGAGGATGAGGGTTAGGGTTAGGGTGAGGGTGAGGGTTAGAATTTTGGTTAGGGTGAAGGCTAGGTTGAGGGTGAGGGTTAGAGTTAGTGTTAGGGTTAGGGTGAGGTTTTGGATTAGGGTGAGGGTTAGGGTTAGTGTGAGGGTTAGGGTTAGGGTTACGGTTAGTGTTAGGGTGAGAGTAAGTGTTAGTGTGACTGTTTATGTTATCGTGAGGGTTCTGGTTAGGGTGTCGTTTAGGGTTAGGGTTAGGGTTATTGTGAGTGTTAGGGTTAGGGTTAAGTTTACTGTGTGGGTTAGGATGAGGGTTAGGATTAGGTTAGGGGGAGGTTTAGTGTTAGGGTTAGGGTGAGAGTTAGGTTTAGGGTGAGGGTGAGGTTTAGGGCTAGAGTTAGGGTTAGGGTGAGTGTTAGGGTTAGGGTGAGTGTTAGGGTGTGGGTGACGGTAAGGGTAAAGTTGAGGGTTAGGCTGAGGGTGAGGGTTAAGGTAAGGGTGAGGGTTAGGGTTAGAGTGAGGGTTAGGTTTAGGGTTAGGATGAAGATGAGGGTTAAATTGAGGATTAGTATTTGGGATAGTGTGAGCTTTAGGGTGAGGATGAGGATTAGGGTTAAGGTGAGGGCTATGGTGAGGGTGAGGCTTAAGGGTAGTGTTAGGGTGAGGTTTAGGGGTAGGGTGAAATTAGGGTTAGTGTGAGCATTAGTGTTAGCATAAGGTATAGTGTTAGGGTGAGGGTAAATGTTAGGGTTAAGGTGAGGGTTAGGGTGAGGGTTAGGGTTAGGGTTAGGGTTATTGTTAGGGTTAGGGTTAGGGTTACTGTGAGGGTGATGGTTAGAGTTAGTTTTAGGTTGAGGTTTAGGTTTAGGGTTAGGGTTAGAGTTGGGTTTAGCGTGAGGGTGAGGTTTAGGGTTAGAGTTAGGGATAGTGTTATATTTGGGGATAGGGTGAGGGTTAGGGTTAGGCTTAGGCTAAGGCTTAGGCTTAGGACCAGCATGAGGGTGAGGGTTAGGGTGATGGTTAGGGTGAGGGTTAGGTTTAGGGTTATAATGAGGTTTAGGTTGAGGTTTAGGCTTAGGATTAGTTTTGGGGTGAGGGCTAGTGTGAGGGTTAGGGTGAGGTTTAGGGATACGTTTAGGTTTAGAATTTGCATTATTTTGAGGGTGAGTGTGAGGGTTAGGGTTATTGTTAGGCTTAGGGTTAGGGTGAGGGTTAGTGTTAGGGTTTGTGTTAGGGTGAGGGTGAGGCTGAGGGTTAGGGTTAGCTTTAGGGTTTGTTTTAGGGTTAGGGTTATTGTTAGGGTTTGGGTTAGGGTTAGGGTTACCTTGAAGGTTTGGGTTAGATTTAGGGTTAGGGCTATGGTTAGGCTGAGGGTGAGGGTGGGTGGGGAGGATGAGGGTTAGGGTTAGGTTTAGGGTTATTGTTAGTGCTATGGTTAGGGTTAAGTTTGCTGTGAGGGTGAGGCTGAGGTTGAGGGTTATGGTTAGGGTTAGGATTAGGGTTAGGTTTAGTGTTATTGTTAGGGTTAGGGTTAGAGTTAAAGTGAGGTTGAGGTTGAGGGTGAGGTTTAGGTTTAGAGTGAGGTTTAGGGTTAGAGTTAGGGTTAGGGTTAGGGTGAGGGTAATGTTTATGGTTAGAGTTAGTGTTAGGGGAATGGTTAGGGTGAGGTTTAGGGTTAGGATTAGTGTTAGGGTTAGGGTGAGGGTGTGTGTTAGGTTGAGGTTTAGGGATAGGGTTAGGGTTAGGATTAGGGTTAGGGTCAGCTTGAGTATGAGGGTTAGGGTGAGGGTTAGGCTTAGGTGTAGGGTTAGGCTGAGGGTGAGGGTGGGGGTGAGGATTAGGGTTTGGGTGATTGTTAGGGTTAGGTTTAGTGTTATTGTTTGGGTTAGAGTTCGAGTTACGGTGAAGGTGAGAGTGGGGGTGAGGCTTAGGGTTTGGGTTAGGGTGGGGTTTAGGGTTAGTGTTAGGGTTACGGTTAGGGTGAGGGTGAGGTTTAGGATTCGATATAGGGTTACAGGGAGGGTTAGGGTGAGGTTTAGGGTTAGGGTTAGTGTTAGGGTTAGGGTGAGGATGAGGTTTATGATTAGATATAAGGTTAGGGTTAGGGTTACGTTTAGGGTGAGGTTTAGGGTTAGGGTTAAAGTTAGGGTTAGAGTTACGGTGAGGGTCAGGGTTAGGGTTACGGTTAGGGTTAGAGTTAGGGTGAGGTTTAGGGTTAGGGTTAGGGTTAGAATTACATGAGGGTGAGGGTGCAGGTGAGTGTGAGGTTTAGGGTTAGAGTTAGAGTTAGGTTTAGGCTGAGTGTTAGATTTAGGGTTAGTGTTAGAGTTAGGGTTATGGTGAGGGTTAGGGTGAGGGTGAGGGTAAGGCTTAGTGTTAGGATTAGGATTAGGATAAGGGTTAGGGTGAGTGTGAGGTTTAGAGTTAGGGTTAGAGTTAGGCTTAGGGTTAGGCTGAGTATGAGGTTGAGTGTGAGGGTTAGGGTTAGGTATCTGGTGAGGTTTAGTGTTAGGGTTAGCTTTAGAGTTAGGGTTAGGTTGAGGGTGAGGTTTATGGTAGGGTTAGGGTAAGGGTGAGGTTTAGGGTTAAGGTGAGGGTGAGAGTTAAGGTTAGGATTAGGGTTAGGGTGAGGGCTAGGGGGAGGGTGAGGTTTAGGGTTACTGTTAGGTTAAGGTTTAGGGTTAAGGTTAGTGTTTTGGTTAGGGTTAGGATGAGGGTAAGGGTTAAGATGATGGTTGGGGTGAGGGTGAGTGTTTGGTTTAGGGTTAGGATTAGGGTTAGGTTTAGAGTTAGGATTAGTGTTATTGTTAGGGTTAGGGTTAGAGTTATGGTGCGGGTGAGGTTGAGCGTGAGGTTGAGGGTTAGGTTTAGATTTAGGGTAAGTTGGAGGGTTAGTTCAAGTGTTGATGTTAGGGATAGTGTTAGGGTTAAGGTTAAGGTCAGTTTCAGGTTGAGGTTTAGGTTTAGGGTAAGGTTTAGGGTTAGGATTAGGGTTAGGCTGAGCGTGAGTGTGATAGTTAGGGTTAGGGTTAGGGTTAGGGTTAGGCTGAGGGTGAGGGTGGGGGTGAGGATTAGGGTTAGGGTGATGATTAGGGTTAAGGTTAGGGTGAGGATTAGGATGAGGTTTAGGGTTAGGATTAGGGTTAGGATGAAGGCTAAGGTGAGGGTGAGGTTTAAGGTAAAGGTTAAGCTTAGACTTTGTTTTAGGCTGAGCACGAGGTTGAGGGTGAGTGTTAGGGTTACAGATAGGGTGAGGTTTAGTGTTAGGGTTAGGGTTAGATTTAGGGTTAGGGTGAGGGTGAGGTTTAGGGGTAGGGTTAGGGTCAGGGTGAGGGGTAGGGATAGGGTGAGGTTTAGGGTGGGGTGACGGTATTGGTAAAGTTTAGAGTTACGCTGAGGTGAGGGTTATTGTAAGGTTGAGGGTTAGGTTTATGGTGAATATTAGGGTTAGGTTTAGGGTGAGGGTGAGGGTTAGATTGAGGATTAGTGTTAGGGTTAGTGTGAGGTTTAGGGTGAGGATGAGGGTTAGGGTTTGGGTGAGATCTAGGGTGAGAGTGAGGGTGAGGGTTAGATTGAGGATTAGTGTTAGGGTTAGTGTGAGGTTTAGGGTGAGGATGAGGTTTAGCTTTAGGGTTAGGGTTAGGATTAATATTAGTGTTAGTCTTAAGGTGAGTGTGAGGGTGAGTGTGAGGTTTAGGGTTAGTGTTAGGATTAGGATTAGGGTTAGGGTTATGGTGACGGTGAGGTTTAGGGTTACGGTTAAGGTGAGGTTTAGGGTTAGGGTTAAGGTTAGGGTTAGAGTTACGGTGAGGGTGAGGGTTAGGGTTAGGTTTAGGGTTAGAGTTAGGGTGAGGTTTAGGGTTAGATTTAGGGTTAGCATTACAGTGAGGGTGAGGGTGCCGCTGAGTGTGAGGTTTAGGGTTAGAGTTAGGGTTAGGATTAGGCTGAGTGTTAGTGTTAGGGTTAGTGGTAGAATTAGGGTTATAGTGAGGGTTAGGGTGAGGGTCAGGGTAAGGCTTACTGTTAGGATTAGGATTAGGGTAAGTGTTAGGGTGAGTGTGAGGTTTAGAGTTAAGGTTAGAATTAGGCTTAGGTTTAGGCTGAGCATGAGGTTGAGTGTGAGGGTTAGGGTTCTGGATAGAGTGAGGTTTAGTGTTAGGGTTACCTTTAGAGTTAGGGTTAGGTTGAGGGTGAGGTTTAGGGGTAGGGTTAGGGACAGAGTGAGGGTTAGGTTTAGGGTTAGGGTGACAGTGAGGGTTAGATTGAGGATTAGTGTTAGATTTAGTGTGAGGATGAGGGTTAGGGTTAGGGTGAGGGCTAGGGTGAGGGTTAGATTGGGGATTAGTGTTACGGTTAGTGTGCGGTTTATGGTGAGGATGAGGTTTAGGGTTAGGGTTAGGGTTAGGATTAATGTTAGGGTTAGGATTAAGGTGAGGGATAGGGTGAGGGTGAGGTTTAGGGTTAGTGTTAGGATTTGGATTAGGGTTAGGTTTAGGGTGAGTGTGAGGGTTAGGGTTAGGTTTAGGGTTACGCTTAGTGTTAGGCTGAAGGTGAGGGTGAGTGTGAGGTTTAGGATTAGGGTGAGTGTTAGGGTGAGAGTTAGGGTTCGGGTTAATTTTAGGGTTAGAGTGAGGGTTATGGTAAGGGTAACAATGAGGGTGAGTGTTAGGGTTAGGTTGAGGGTTAGGGTTAGGGTTAGGGTGAGAGTTAGGTTTTGATTTAAGTTTTGCTTAGGGTAAGGGTTATGGTAAGGTTTACAGTGAGGGTGAGTGTTAGGGTTAGGTTGAGGGTTAGGGTTAGGGTTAGAGTTAGGGTGAGGGTGATGGTGAGGTTTAGGGTTAGGGTTAGGGTTAGGGTGACGCTGATGGTTAGAGTTAGTGTTAGCCTTAGAGTTAGGGTTACATTGAAGGTTAGGGTGAGGGTGAGGGTTAGGCTCAGTGTTAGGATTAGGATTAGGGTAAGGTTTAGGGTGAGTGTGAGGGTTAGAGTTAGGGTTAGGTTTAGGCTTAGTGTTAGGCTGAAGGTGAGGGTTAGGGTGAAGTTTAGGGTCAGGGTGAGTGTTAGGGTTAGGGTTAGGGTGAGAGTTAGGGTAAGGGTTAAATTGATGGTGAGTGTTATTGGTAGGATGAGGGTTAGCATTAGGGTTAGGGTTCGGTTTAAGTTTAGGGTTAGGGTTAGGGTTACGGTAAGTGTGAAGGTTAGTGTTAGGTTGAGGGTTATGGTTAGGCTTAGGATTAGGGTGAGGGTTAGGGTTAAGGTGAGGTTTAGGGATAGGGTTAGTGTTATTGTTAGGGTTAGGGATAGGATGAGGGTTAGATTGAGAATTACTGTTAGGTTTAGTGTGAGGTTTAGGCTTAGGATGAGGATTAGGGTTAGGGTGAGGGCTAGGATGAGGGTGAGGGTTAGGGTTAGTGTTAGGGTGAGTATTAGGGTTAGGAAAATGGTTAGAGTTAGTGTGAGCATTAGTGTTGCGTTAGGGTTTGTGTTAGGGTGAGGGTAAATGTTAGGGTGAGGGTGAGGGATAGGGTTAGATTAGGGTTATTGTTATTGTTAGAGTTAGGGTTACTGTTACGGTCAGTGTGAGGGTTAGGGTTAGGTTTAGGGTTAGGGTGAGGTTTAGGTTTAGAGTTAGGGTTAGGGTGAGTGAGAGGTTTAGGGTTAGAGTTAGGGATAGTGTTAGGGTTAGGGATAGGGTGAGGGTTAGGCTTAGGCTTAGGCTTAGGCTAAGGCCGAGCATGAGGGTGAGGGTTAGGGATAGGGAGACGGTTAAGGTTAGGGTTATTGTGAAATTCAGGATGAATTTTAGGGTTAGGATTAGGTTTAGGTTAAGGGCTAGGATTAGCGTAGCTTGAGGTTTAGGGATAGGTTTAGGTTTAGGATTTGGGTTAGGTTGAGGGTGAGTGTGAGGGTTAGGGTTAGGGTTAGGGTGAGATTTATGTTTAGAGTGAGGGTTCGTGTTAGGGTTTGGGTTAGGGTGAGGTTCAGGCTGAGGATTAGGTTTAGGTTTAAGGTTAGGTTTAGGGTTTTGTTTAGGTTTAATGTTAGTGTTAGGGTGAGGTTTACCTTGTGGGTTATGGTTAGGGTTAGGGTTAGGCTGAGTGTGAGGGCGAGTGTGAGGATTAGGGTTAGGGTTAGGGTTAGCATTATTGTTAGTGTCATGGTTAGGGTTAAGTATGCAGTGAGTGTGAGGCTGAGGGTGAGGGTTATGGTTAGGGTTAGGATTAGGGTTAGGGTTAGTGTTATTGCTAGGATTAGGGTTAGAGTTAGGGTTAGGGGGAGGTTTATGGTGAGGTTTAGAGTTAGGATTCGTATTAGTGTTAGGTTGAGGGTGAGGGTTAGGTTGCTGTTTAGGGATAGGGTTAGGGTTAGGATTAGGTTTAGGGTGGGTGTGAGTATGAGGGTTAGCCTGAGGGTTAGGCTTAGGCTTAGGGTTAGGCTTTGGGTGAGGGTGGGGGTGAGGATTAGGATTAGGGTGATGTAAAGGATTAGGGTTAGTGTTATTGTTAGGATTAGGGTTCGAGTTACAGTGAAATTGAGGGTGCAGGTGAGGGTTAGGTTTTTGGTTAGGGTGGGGTTTAGGTTTATGTTTAGGGTTAGTGTGAGGGTGAGCGTGAGTTTTAGGGTTAGATATACGGTTAGGGGGAAGGTTAGGGTTAGGGTTAGTGTTAGGGTTAGGGTGAGGGTGAGGTTTAGGGTTAGATATAGCACTAGGGGGAGGGTTAGGGATAGCGTTAGAGTTAGGGCTAGGGTTATGTTTACGGTGAGGTTTAGGGTTAGGGTTAGGGTTAGAGTTACTGTGAGGGTGAGGGTTAGGGTTACGGTTAGGGTTAGGGTTAGGTTGAGGTTTAGGGTTAGGGTTAGGGTTAGGGTTAGAATTACTGTGAGGATGATGGTGCGGGTGAGTGTGAGATTTAGGGTTCGAGTTATGGGTAGGGTGAGGATGAGGGTTAGGGTTAGGGTTAGCGTTAGAGTTAGGGTTATGGTGAGGGTTAGGGTGAGGGTGAGGGTAAGGCTTAGTGTTAGAATTAGGATTAGGGTAAGTGTTAGGGTGAGTGTGAGGTTTAGGTTAGGGTTAGGCTTAGGGTTAGGCTGAGCATGATGTTGAGGGTGAGGGTTAGGGTTAGGGATAGGGTGAGGTTTAGTGTTAGGTTTAGGGTTAGAGTTAGGCTTAGCTTGAGGGTGAGGTTTAGGGGTAGGGTTAGGGTCAGGGTGAGGTTTAGGGTTAGGGTGAGGGTTAGCGTGGGGTTGACTGTATGGGTAAAGGTGAGGGTTAGGCTGAGGGTGAGGGTTAGTTTTATAGTGAGGGTTAGGGTTAAGATTAGGGTGAGGGTGAGGGTTAGATTGAGTATTAGTGTTAGGATTCGTGTGAGGTTTAGGGTGAGGATTAGGTTTAGGGTTAGGTTTAGGATTAATATTAGGGTTAGACTTAAGGTGAGGGTTAGGCTGAGGGTGAGGTTTAGAGTTAGTGTTGGATTAGGATTAGGGTTAGGGTTAGGATGAGTGTGAGGGTTAGTGTTAGTGTTAGGTTTAGGCTTACTCTTAGGCTGAAGGTGAGGTTGAGGGTGAGGGTTAGGGTTAGGGTGTGTGTTAAAGTTAGGGTTAGGGTGAGAGTTAGGGTTCGGGTTCAGTTTAGGGTTAGGGTGAGGGTTAGGGTAAGGGTTGCAGTGAGGTTGAGGGTTAGGGTTAGATTGAGGGTTAGGTTTCGTGTTAGGGTGAGGGTTAGGATGTGGGTTAGAGTTAGGATTAGGGTTAGTGTGAGGGCTAGGGTGAGGGTGAGGTTTAGGTTTAGGGTTAGGGTGAGGTTTAGGGTTAGGTTTAGGGTGAGGGTTAGGGTGAGGGTGAGGTTTAGGGTTAGTGTTAGGGTTAGGGTGAGGCTGTGGGTGAGGGTTAGGGTTAGGGTTAGTGTTAGAGTTAGGGTTTCGGTGAGGGTTAGGGTGAGGATGAGTGTAAGGCTTAGTGTTAGGATTAGGATTAGGGTAAGGGTTAGTGTGAGGGTGAGGGTTAGTTTTAGGGTTAGGGTTAGGTTTAGGGTTAGGCTTAGGATGAGGGTGAGGTTGATGGTTAGGGTTAGGGTGAGAGTTTGGGGTAGGGTTTTTGTGAGAGTTAGGGTTCAGGTTAAATTTAGGGTTAGGGTGAGGGTTAGGGTTAGTGTTACAGTGAGGGTGAGGGTTAGGGTCAGGTTGAGGGTTAGGGTTAGGCTTAGGATTAGGGTGATGTTTAGGGTGAGGGTTAGGATGAGGATTAGGGTTAGGATTAGGCTTAAGGTGAGGGCTCGGGAGAAGGTGAGAGTTAGGGTTTGGGTTAGGGTTAGGTTTAGGGTTAGGGTTAAGGTTAGGGTGAGGGTTAGGTTGAGGTTTAGGGTTAAGGTGAGGGTGAGAATTAGGGTTTTGGTGAGGGTTAGGGTTAGGATTAAGGTTACAGTGAGGGTGAGGGTTCGATTGAGCATTAGGGTTAGGGTTACGGTTAGTGTGAAGTTTAAGGTGAGGATGAGGGTTAGGGTTAGGGTGAGGGTGAGGGTTAGAATTAGATTTAGGTTGAGTGCTAGGGTGAGGGTTAGGGTGAGGGTTAGGATTAGGTTTCAGTTTAGGATTTGGATTAGAGTGAGGTTGAGTGTGAGGTTTAGGGTTAGGGTTAGGCTTAGGCTTAGGGTTAGGTGAGGATTAGTGTTAGCGTTTGGGTTAGAGGGAGGTTGAGGCTGAGGATTAGGGTTAGGTTTAGGGTTTGGTTTAGGGTTAGGGTTAGTGTTAGTGTTAGGGTTAGGGTTAGGGTTAACTTGAGGGTTAGGGTTAGGTTTAGGTTTAGGGTTAGGGTAAGGCTGAGTGTGAGGATGGGGGTGAGGATTAGGGTTAGGGTTAGGGTTAGGGTTGTTGTTAGTGTTATGGTTAGGGTTAAGTTTGCAGTGAGGGTGAGGCTGAGGGTGAGAGTTATTGTTACGGTTATGATTAGGGTTAGTGTTAATGTTATTGCTAGGGTTAGGGTTAGAGTTACAGTGAGGTTGAGGGTGAGGGTTAGGTCAAGGGTAAGGTTTAGGGTTAGAGTTAGGGTTAGGGTTAGGGTGAGGATGAGGTTTAGGGTTAGAGTTAGGGTTAGGGGGAGGTTTAAGGTGAAGTTTAGGGTGAGGGTGAGGGTTAGGATGAGGGTTAGGGTTAAGGTGAGGGTGAGAGTTAGGTTTATGTTGAGGGTTAGGGTTAGGATTAGGGTTACAGTGAGGGTGAGGGTTATTTTTAGGGTTAGGGTTAGGGTTATGTTTACTGTGAGGGTGAGGGTGAGGGTTAGGGTTAGATTTAGGGTAAGGGTGAGGCTGAGGTTGAGATTTGGGTTTAGGGTTAGTGTTAGAGTTAGGGTTAGGGTGAGGGTTAGGGTGAGGGTGAGGGTGAGGGTTAGGCTTAGTGTTATGATTAGGATTAGGTTAAGTGTTAAGGTGAGTGTGAGGGTTAGGGATACGGTTTGGCTTAGGCTTAGGGTTAGGTGAGAGTGAGGGTGAAGCTGAGGGTGAAGGTTAAGTTAAGGGTTAAGGTTAGTTTTAGGGTGAGAGTTAAGTTTCGGTTAAGTTGAGTGTTAGGGTGAGGGTTAGGGTTAGGATTAGGGTTAGGGTGAGGGCTAGGCTGAGGGTGAGGTTTAGGGTTAGTGTTAGGGTAAGATTTAGGGTTATGGTTTGGGTTTGGGTTAGGGTTAGGATGAGGGTTAGGGTTAAGATTATGGTTGGGGTGAGGGTGAGTGTGAGGTTGAGGGTTAGGGTTAGATTTAGGGTTAGTTGAAGGGTTAGTTCGAGGGTTAATGTTAGGGTTAAGGTTAAGGTTAGGTTGAGGTTAAGGTTTAGGGTTAGGGTTAGGGTTAGGATTAGGGTTAGGGTGAAGGCTAGGGTGAGGGTGAAGTTTAGGGTAAGGGATAAGCTTAGGCTTAATTTTAGGCTGAGCATGAGGTTTAGAGTGAGGGTTACGCTTAGGGATAGGGTGAGGTTTAGTGTTAGGGTTAGGGTTAGAGTTAGGGTTAGGGTGAGGGTGAGGTTTAGGGGTAGGGTTTGGGTCAGGGAGAGGGCTAGGATTAGGGTGAGTGTTAGGATGGGGGTGACGGTAAGGGTAAAGGTGAGAGTTAGGCTGAGGGTGAGGGTTATGGTAAAGGTGAGGGTTAGGTTTATGGTGAGGGCTAGGGTTAGGGTTAGGGTGAGGGTGAGGGTTAGATTGAGGATTAGTGTTAGGGTTAGTGTGAGGTTTAGGGTGAGGATGAGGTTAACTGTTAGGGTTAGGGTTAGGATTAATGTTAGGGTTAAGCTTAAGGTGAGGGTTAGGGTGAGGGTGAGGTTTAGGGTTAGTGTTAGGATTAGGATTAGGGTAGGTTTAGGGTGAGTGTGAGGTTTAGGATTAGTTTTAGGTTTAGGCTTAGTGTTTGGCTGAAGGTGAGGGTGAGGGTGAGGGTTATGGTTAGGGTGAGTGTTAGGGTTAGGGTGAGAGGTAGGATTCAGGATAAGTTTAGGGTTAGGTTGAGGGTTAGGTTAAGGTTTAAATTGAGTGTGAGGGCTAGGGTGAGGGAGAGGTTTAGGTTTAGGGTTAGGGTGAGGTTTATGGTTAGGTTTAGGGTTAGGGTTAGGGTGAGGGTGAGGCTTAGGCTTAGAGTCAGCGTTAGGGTGAGGCTGAGGGTGAGGGTTAGGGTTAGGGTTAGTGTTGGAGTTAGGGTTACTGTGAGGGTTAGAGTGAGGTTGATGGTAAGGATTTGGATTAGGTTAAGTGTTAGGTTGTGTGTGAGGGTTAGGGTTATGGTTAGGCTTAGGCTTGGGGTTAAGCATAGGGTGAGGGTGAGGGTGAGTGTTAGGGTTAGGGTGAGAGTTAGAGGTAGGGTTAGGTTGAGAGTTATGGATCGGGTTAAGTTTAGGGTCAGAGTGACGGTTAGGGTTAGGGTTACAGAGAGGGTGAGGGTTAGGGTTAGGTTGAGGGTTAGGGTTAGGCTTAGGATTAGGGTGAGGGTTAGTGTAATGTTACAATGAGGGTTAGGATGAGGATTAGGGTTATGATTAGGGTTCGGGTGAGGGCTAGGGTCTGGTTGAGTGTTAGGATTAGTGATTGGGTGAGGTTTTGGGTTAGGTTTAGGGTGAGGTTTAGGATATGGGTTAGGGTTAAAGTGAGGGTGAGGGTTAGGGTTAGGTTGAGGTTTAGGGTTAGGATTTTGGTTAGGGTGAGGGTGAGTTTTAGGATTATATTTAGGGTTAGGGGGAGGGTTAGGTCAACGGTTAGGGTTAGGGTTAGTATTAGGGTTAAAGTTAGGTTGAGAGTTAGGTTGAGGTTTAGGTTTAGGGTTAGGATTAGGGTTAGGGTAAGGCTATGTGAGAGGGTTAGCCTTAGGCTTAGGGTTAGGGTTGTGCTGAGGGTGAGGATGGGGGTGAGGATTGGGGTTAGGGTGATGGTTAGGGTGAGGGCTAGGGTGAGGGTGAGGGTAAGGGTAAGGGTTAGGCTTAGGCTTAGGTTTAGGCTGAGCATGATTTGAGGGTGAGGGTTAGCGTAGGGTGATGGTTAGGTTTATGGTTAGGGTGAGGGTTAGGATGAGGTTTAGTGTTAGGGTGAGGATGATGGTAAGGGTAAAGGTGAGGTTTAGGCTGAGGGTGAGGATTAAGATAAGGGTGAGGGTTAGGATTAGGTTTAGGGTTATGTTTAGGGTTAGTGTGAGGGTTCGATTGAGCATTAGGTTTAGAGTTACGGTTAGTGTGAGGTTTAGGGTGAGGATGAGGGTTAGGGTTAGGGTGAGGGTGAGGGTTAGAATTAGTGTTAGGTTGAGTGCTAGTGTGAGGGTTAGCGTGAGGGTTAGGGATAGGTTTAGGTTTAGGATTTGGTTTAGGGTGAGTTTGAATGTGAAGGTTAGGGTTCGGGTTAGGCTTAGGGTTAGGGTGAGGGTTAGTGTTATGGTTTGGGTTAGGGTGAGGTTGAGGCTGAGGATTAGGGTTAGGTTTAGGGTTTGGTTTAGGGTTAGGGTTAGGGTTAGTGTTAGGGTTAGGATTAGGGTAACCTTGAGGGTTAGGGTTAGGTTTAGGGTTAGGTTTAGGGTTAGGCTGAGTGTGAGTGTGCGGGGGAGGATTAGAGTTAGGGATAGGGTTAGGGTTATTGTTAGTGTTATGGTTAGGATTAAGTTTGCAGTGAGGGTGAGGCTGAGGGTGAGGGTTATGGTTAGTGTTAGGATTAGGGTTAAGGTTAGTGTTATTGTTAGGGTTAGTGTTAGAGATACAGTGAGGTTGAGGGTGAGGGTTAGGTTTAGGATGAAGTTTAGGTTTAGAGTTAGGGTTAGGGTTAGTGTGAGGGTGAGGTTTAGGGTTAGAGTTTGGGTTAGGGTGAGGTTTAGGGTTACTTTTTGGGTTGGGAGGAGGGTGTGTGTTAGGTTGAGGTTTAGGGATAGGCTTAGGGTTAGGATTAGGGTTAGGGTGAGCGTGAGTATGAGGTTTAGGTTGAGGGTTAAGCTTAGGCTTCGGGATAGGCTGAGGGAGAGGGTGGGGATGAGGATTAGGGTTAGGGTGATAGATAGGGTTACGTTTAGTGTTATTGTTAGGTTTAAGGTTCATGTTAGGGTGAAGATGAAAGTACGGGTGAGGGTTAGGCTTAGGATTAGGGTGGGGTTTAGGGTTAGGTTTAGGGTTAGGGTGAAGGTGAGGGTGAGGTTTAGGGTTAGATATTGGGTTTGGTTGAGGGTTAGGGTGAGGGTTAGGGTTAGGGTTAGTGTTACGGTTAGGGTGAGGATGAAGTTTAGGGTTAGATATAGCGTTAGGGGGATGGTTAGGGTTAGGGTTAGGGATAAGGTTAGGGTGAGGTTTAGGTTTAGGGTTAAGGTTAGGGTTAGAATTACAGTGAGGGTGAGGGTTCAGGTTAGTGTGAGGTTTAGGCTTAGGGTTAGGGTTAGGGTTAGGCTGAGTGTTAGGGTTAGTGTTAGTGTTAGAATTAAAGTTATAGTGAGGGTTAGGGTGAGGGTGAGGGTAAGGCTTAGTGTTAGGATTAGGATTAGTGTAAGGTTTATTTTGAGTGTGAGGGTTAGGGTTAGGGTTAGTGTTAGGCTTAGGGTTAGGCTGAACATGAGGTTGAGTGTGAGTGTTAGGGTTAGGGATAGGGTGAGGTTTAATTTTAGGTTTAGGGTTAGAGTTAGGGTTAGGTTCAGGGTGAGTTTTAGGGATAGGTTTAGAGTCAGGGTGAGGGTTTAGGGTTAGGGTGAGGGTTAGGATGAGCGTCAGGGTGAGGGTTAGGGTTAGGGTGATAGTTAGGCTTTGGGTTAGGTTTAGGGTTAGGTTGAGGGTTAGGTTAAGGGTTACAGTGAAGGTGAGGGTTAGGGTTAGGTTGAGGGTTAGTGTTAGTGTTATTGTTAGGGTGAGGGTTAGGATGAGGGTTAGGGTTAGGATTAGGGTTAGGGTGAGGCCTAGGGTGAGGGTGAGGTTCAGGGTTAGGGTTAGGGTGAGGTTTAGGTTTAGGTTTAGGGTTAAGGTTAGCATTAGGGTGAGGGTTCGATTGAGGAATAGGGTACGGGTTAGGGTTAGTTTTAGGTTTAGGGTGAGCATGAGGGTTAGGGTTAGGGTGAGTTTGAGGTTTAGAATTAGGGTTATGATGAGTGCTAGGTTGAGGGTTAGTATGACGGTGAGGGTGGGGGTGAGCATTAGGGTTAGGGTGAGAGTTATTGTTAGGGTGAGGGTGAGATTTAGGGTTAGAGTTAGGTTTTGGGGGAGGGTTTGGGGGAGGTTTAAGGTTAGAGTTAGTGTTAGGGTAAGGGTGAGGGTGAGGGTTAGGTTGAGGTTTAGCGATAGGGTTGGTTTAGGATTAGGGTTAGGGTGAGCATGAGTATGAGGGTTAGGGTGAGAGTTAGGCTTAGGCTTAGGGTTATGCTGAGGGTGAGGGTGGGGGTGAGTATTAGGGTTAGGGTGATGTTTAGGGTTAGGGTTAGCGTTAGGTTTTGAGTTAGTGTGACGATGAGGGTGGGGGTGAGGTTTAGGCTTAGGGTTAGGGTGGAGTTTAGAATTAGGGTTAGTTTGAGAATGAGGATGAGGTTTAGGGTTAGATATAGTGTTAGGGGGAGGGTTAGGGTTAGGGTTAGGGTTAG
>NW_027205552.1:0-14376 GCF_024711535.1 Dipodomys merriami | reverse complement strand
ACTCTCCCTGAGCTCTTTTTGATGAAGGCTGGCCCCACCTCCCCTTCCAACTTTTTTCTGTGTGGAATAGAACCCAGGGCTTCAGGCATGCAAGGCGAACACTCTACCATTGAGCCACATTCTCAACTAAGATGATTCTCCCCCCTCCCAAACCCATATGACCATTCCTCAGATAAATAGGAAGTACGGGCTAGGATGAATATGAAGCACAAGTCTGGTTCACATCAAAATATTCTCCCGACCCTGTTCCCACACCCTTAAATGAAGTTTCTCTTCTACCATTGAGGGATGAGAGAGAGAGAGGGGAGTCCCAAGAAAATACCAACAACAGTGGCTCCCTGAGTCCCATATCCTTCGCCACACAAGTGGACCTCCAGATTCTGATCTTACCTGACTCAATGTGAAGTCTACACTGTCTCCCCACCACTGCAAGGCTCAGGATGAAATAAAGGTCAGCCATGGCCTCAGCCCACACCCAAGGTGGAAGCTCCTAGTCCCAGACCTATTTCCACCTCTGACTGCCCCTAGTTAGGCCAGACCCACAACTCACCACTATGTTGGTGGTGATGACCTCATGAATGGATTCCAGGAAGAAGGTCTATGGCAAAAAGCAGAAGCAGCAGGGTGAGCAGGGCAGAAGGAGGTGGGGTGATTGCTCTGGGATCTTTCTTGGAGCCCTCCCGTCCAGCCAGACTCATGGTGGCCCAAAGCAGGGACAAGGCCAGGGTGTGAGACAAGATGGAGGAGCACAGGAATAAAGGAGGTACTGCTTTTTCTTGGAGGACTTGATTAATTCCAATTATAATTAATTCCAATTATATTTGGCCCATGCCAATCCCAAAGACATCATGTAATGCCTCTCTTTGTTGTTGGCTGAGAGCACTGTCCCTGAGCTCTTTTTCTAAAGGCTGGCACTCTATCACTTGAGCCACAAATGCCACTTTTTTTTCTGATGGTTCATCGATAAGAGTGTCATACACTGTCCTGCCCAGACCGGCTTGGCACTGTGATCCTCTAGATCTCAGCTTCTGGCGTAGCTAGGATGACAGGCATGCTCCACCAGTGCCCAGTATGTGATGCCTTTTGAAGGCATCTTGGCGAGTCTGTAAAGGAGCCCCAAAGGGCCTGGATAGACCATGACCCAATCAAGGAGCTGGGATGGGGGATGGTTGACCTTCTAGCCATTCTGTTCCCGCAAAAGTGAAGATGCCAGGTGATTTTGTATGCACCAAACACCTAGGCCAGCAGCCACCAGGCTTAGTGGGGGAAAAGCAGAGAATACCCAAAGACTGCAGTGTAGAAATCTCTGATTTTGCATGCATGTGGTGTGTGTGTGTGTGTGTGTGTGTGTGTGTGTGTGTGTGTGTGTGTGTGTGTGTGTACACTAAGGGACTAGGCTCTATTCTTGAGTTTTCTTGCTCAAGGCTAGTGCTGTGCCACTTGAGCCACAGCCCCACTTGCTTTTCGATTGTTAATTGTAGGTAAGAGTCTCAAGGACTTTCCTGTCCAGGGTGGCTTTGAAGCATGATGGAGGCCCTAGGAAAGCAAGAGTAAACAAAACTTGCAGGTACAATCCCTATGATGGGCTACTCTTGCCGCCTGGTGGCCACACACAGAACATGTAGCCCGGTGCCATCATCCTCTAGAGTTCAATTTGGGTAAGTGACCAGAGTCAAGCTGACCTTTGCTCACCCTGATTGCTGATGCCAGAGCAGGTCTGTTCCACCCTAGGCCAAGAGAGCTCCAGGAGGTCTGACTTTCCAGGGACACAAGGAAGGGAGAGGTCATCTCTAGGCTGAGCTAAGAGCCTTTGCCCATGGATACCCCAACTTGGCCTTACTTATCACCATAAGACCTGTCAAAGAACAACCCAAAAAAACAAAATTGGAGCTGTGACTCCAAGTTGTAGAGCTCTAGCATTGAACCAAAGAGCTCAGGGACAGCACCCACAAGCTTTGAGTTCTAGACCTCCAGCTGACCTTCCCCCATAAAACACAGGTTGTCTAAATGTGAACTAGTACAATGTGTGAAGTGTTTCTGAAGAATGGTAATGCTGAAGAAATCACCCTAAAATGACAGCTGAACTTCTGACATACAGCTATGTGCTGAGTCCTTCACAGGGCGCTATTTACTGGGTCCTTCCCTCATGGGAGTTATGTGCTGAGTCCTCAAAAAGTGCTGTTTGCTGAGTCATCCCAAGGGTGCTATGTGCTGAGTCCCTGAGAAGAGTGGGCCATCTTGGGTTGTTCAAAGGGTGCTGTGTTCTCAGTCCATTACACAACATACTGTATGCTGAGTCCTTCAAAAGGTGTGGTGTGCTAATGTATCACAAAGGGTCCTGCTATGTACTGAGCTCTTGCAAAGGGAGGGATGAGGTGAGTTTTTTGAGTGCTGTGTGCCGAGTCCTTTACACAAGGTGCTCTGTACTGTCCTTCAAATGGTGCTGTGTGCTGAGTCCTTCCACAGTGTGGTAAGTGCTGAGTCCTTCAAAATTGTTCTGTGTGATGAGTTTTTCGAAGGATGCTGTGCACTGGGCGTTTTACACAGTGTGCTTCAACACAGGGTGTGATGAGTCCCTGGGAAAGCGTGCTATGTGCTGAGTTTTTCAAAGTGTGCCATGCACTGAGTCCTTTACACTGTGGGTTATGGACTCCCTCCTTCAAAGAGTACTGTGTGCTGAGTGCTCTACCCAGCATACTACATGCTGAGTCCTTCAAAGGGAGCTGTGTGCTGAGTCATTTACACAGGGTGCTTTGTGCTGATTTTGGAAGTGTGCTGTGTGCTGAATCATCCCAAAGGGTGCTATGTTCTGAGTCCTTGAGAGGTGGTTATCCCCAACACACACAACACACACACACACACACACACACACACACACACACACCATACAAACAAACACACATACACACCAGTGTCACCATGCAACTGCTTGGTGTGTGGATTGGAGTGGGATGGAGGAGAGTCTTCTCCAGCGGTGGGGCTGAGGGGAGATTGGATGCCCTGGGCCTGTACTGGGGGTGGGGTGTAGTGCTGAGCTGAGGTAAGGCTGCAATTGCCATGGTCTAGAAGCCTCAGGGCCCAGTCAGGGCTGCAATTGTGGCCAGGGGTGGGGGGTGGTACCCAGGGGAGGATGGGGGGGGCCTCAGGAGCTCTCTTTGTTGGCAGCAATGGCCAGGGTCCCAAGGGGGCAGGGGTGTGTGCGCAGAAGGGGCGGGGTGGCCCAGGAGAGGAGTCTGGGGCCGAGAGAGAGCTGGGAGAAGAGCGAGCACAAGCAGAAGCACCAGTGGAAAGGGCTTCAGTGGCTGGCGGCTGCTCCGATCATAGCATGGGTCCTGGCCAGGAGCACACAGCACGGGGAGCTGCAAGGCAGGCACATAGCCACAAGCAGCCCCTGGGAGGCGCCCAGCCATGGTGGCCCTGAGTCTGAGGTCCCTCTGTGAGGAACACAACAGAGGCAGTGGCAGCTGAGGCGGCGGCTGCCACAGGTTAGGAGGCCGCTGAGGCTGCGGTGGTGGCTGAGGAGGAGCAGAGGCTGCGCGCAGAAACATGGTGCTGCTGGCTCAAACCCCCGGAGTCTCTAGCAGTCACCTGGTTGAGCTGGTGCACCCTTGGCCTGCTTGTGGCCCTGACTTGGTTCCAGCCCTGGGTCTTCAGACTCCCGGTGCGCACCCAGAGTCGCAGCCTACAGCTTTTCCCAGCAGCACACTTGAGTGGCTGACCTGTGCTCCTGCACCCCACAACTCCCCCTCCCCCATAAACTCCACCCCGCACTCTACCCTTATTCCTCACACTCAGGGACCTGGACCTTGCCTCTCACCTCCCCCTCCAGTCCTGCCTGCACCTCCCCTGTGCTCCACAGTCTGTTCTGGCTCTGCCACAAGTGCACCCCAGGGGTGGGGTTTGGAGGTGGGTGTCCACCCGGGGACCATTCTCATCCCTAGTGGCCAGTGTCCCAGGAAAAGGGGAGCTGCAGGGATGGGGAAGAGGGGGCACCACAGAGCCCTTGACCTGGAGCAGTGGGAGCCACACAGCTGTGCTTCTGCATCCTTCCTCTCCCTGGTGGGAACCTGGTGGCTTTAGTCAGAGGTTGGGAGATGCACCACACACCTGCCTTCTCAGTTCTTTTCCCTTTTGCTGGGTGTTGGATGCAGAAGATAGACCCCCTTGCTGTGTGAGCCCTTGTCTTCTGTGCTCAGTCACCCTTTCACCTGAGGACATTCCCAGAATAGCCCACTAGAGAGGTGAGAGCACTGGGGTCAGATAGAAGGTGGATATTTGGGAGAAAAACATACCTGCCCTGACATACATATGCCCGGCCTGTACCCCAAACCCCAGTTGTCAACAGTTCTGACTGGGTGATCACATTTCCCAGCTCTGCCAGCTTCTGCTAGTGCTCCCAGTCCATCTGGTCTCCTTGTCCTCCCCAAGAATCTGCCAAGTCGCCCAGAAGTATGTAGGCTGGAAGTAGGGAGTCCAACCATGTCTATAGCCTTTAGGACCCCATCAAAGTCCCCAACAACGCCCCCACCCCAGGTCAGACACTTCTCTGGAGGCACCATGACCCCCTGCTTTGTTTTCTGTCCAGGCTCTGAGGAGCCACGTGTCTCCATACTCCTTCGCCCAGAGTCCTAGCCTAGGGTTTTGGTGAATGGGGAGTCAAGTTGGTTGTTCCCAAGGGGAAGGGTCTGGCCCTGGAGAAAGATCGAATCAGGGTGGTTCTGTGTTATTAGAGCATTGTTCCCCTTGGGTGAGATCCCCTGGTTCTGACAAGGGAACACCTGTGCTCCAGCTAGTACATTGCCCAGATGAGAAACCCACAAACTCAGGAGAGACACTGCTCTGAATCTGTGTGTGTGTGTGTGTGTGTGTGTGTGTGTGTGTGTGTGTGTGTGTGTGTGTGCGAGAGAGAGAGAGAGAGAGAGAGAGAGGAGAGAGAGTGATCATCTTTCTCATTGTACACTCACCATGTCTGAAAAGAGCAAAAGCATTTTATTTGTGTGTATGTGTGTATTTGTTATTCTTTTTTCATTAATGCCCAGTATGACTCCAGCCATAATTTTTGTTTTCTCTTTCACTGTTTCATGGCTCCTTTAGGGAAGGTTTCATTAGATGTTCCTTTCCACCTCTTTCTTCCCCTTTCCTGCAGCCCATAGTAGCTGCTGGGCCTGCGTGGGTCTCCCCTAGGAGGCCTGTGTGAACCACAGACCAGAGTGGATACCTGCCCTTCTGTCTTCAGCCAGAAGGCTCATGAGGCTACTGTGACCACAGCTGCATTCTTCCAGCCAGCCAGTCTGCTCTGGTGTGTATAGTTGGAGCTAATTCAAGGTTAGGAATGTGTCTGCCAAACATAAATAGGGAACGAGATGGGGGGAGTAGGGCAGGGGCTGGGAATTGATGAACCGTGTGACATGGCAGATAGTTCACCACGTCCGAGGATAAGAGGGGAATCATACCCAAGGCATTGAAGGTGTCCATGGACATCTGGGCAGGGGTCTCCGGGCCCCCAATAGTGGTATGGATTCCCTTCAGGGGCAGTGCACTGGTGGGTAGTCCTCCCTGGAGTCCTGCAGACTCCAATGTGTGTCCCTCCTGGGCTGTTTCTAGCTGGGCAATAGTAGGCAAGTGTGTTCCATGGCTGGAGCCTGCTTGGGATCAGGACATGGCAGTTAGCTAAGTCTCTCTGTATGTCATTTTCTGTAACCTGCTATAGGCTGTCTGGAAGGAAAAGGGGACTACTGACTTTGGAACCCTTTAAGTTTGATTGGGACATGTGAAATGCCAGCTTTTCCAGGGTTTCTTCCTTGAAGTTGGCAATTTCTACTAATGCTTGGGATTCTGGGTCAAATTAGATGGACCATTTCAGCCACCAAACAATGACGTTCAAACAGTACAAGCAGAGTTCCCAAGCCACATGGTCTCCTGCTGTGAACGTTGTGCCTTGACTGCCTTTCTCTGGCAGCTGCCGATTCTCCTCTGGCTCTCTCTAGGGTGATCACTACAGTAGAGGATGTCGTAGGGAGCAGAGATTGTGACCTCACCATCTGCAGCCTACTAGGTGTGAGCAGAGACAATTCCCAGCACCTGTACTGGACTCTGGGAGATTCAGAGACCCAGGATGCCTCAGGAATCCATTCTCTGCAACATGATACTTGGGGGCCGGATATGGTGGACCATCCTGTCTGGCCCCAGGGAGTGGAGAGGAGGCCCCTTGAGCCAGGCTTTTGCCTCACGGCAATCTTGTTCACAGCTGAGTGGGGAATTGAGTACCACACAGCTGGTCAGTGGCTGGACAGAGATCTTTCAGAAGATAGGCATCCCAGAGGCCCCAGAATACAGTGAGGACATCATGGCTCACGTCCTTGGAACCAAAACAGTTAAGTGCGGTCCACCAGAAGGGTGGGAAGAGGGTGGAGGGAGAACTGTTGGAGAGCTACATCCGGATTTACCCCCACCCAGAATGCTTACCTGAATTAGATGGGACTTTTCTGTAGTATTGTCATAGACAGATGCTCATTTATCCAACAAACCATTACAGTGTGTGCCAGGTCCTGGGGGGGGGGAAGGGGTGGGAGTCATACATGATGAAAGGTTCCAGTGCTGGTTCCACAGCACATGAAGAAATCTTGGTTTGAGCTGGATGTTGGTGCCTCACACCTGTCATCCTAGCTACTTAGGAGGCTGAGATAGGAGGATTGAGGCTTAAGGTCCAGGCAGAAAATCCTGTAATACTCTTATCTCCAACTGACTACCAAAAAGAAAATGCCAGAAGTAGGCTCAAGCTGTAGACTGTTGGCCTTGAGTACAAAGGCTCAGAGACAGCACCCAAGCTCTGAGTTCAAGCCCAGGAGTGACACAAAGAAAGGAAGGACAAAGAGAGGAGGGAAGGATGGAGGGAGAAAAGGAGGAAAGGAAGGAAGAAAGGAGCTTGTAAGCCTTGGTTTGGAGTCCCTGGATCAAGGGAGCCAACCATTCACAATCTCTGTGGGGACAGTTTCAGAGCCTAAAGCTTGTATGTAGGACCAAGCCACTGACCCGTTCATGACATCAGCAACTCCATGACATCCAAGATCTGAGTGGTCACTGACTGCAGAGGGAAACAGCCTCGGGTAGACCCTAGAGCTCAGGGTGGGTCACAGAATTTCAGTCTACCCTGGCTCAAGGAGTTTATTTTCTGGTCAGATAAGAAGAAACTGTCCAAGGGCTAGGGAAGTATAGGGTGAGGGAGTGTCAAGAGGGTTGTGGTAAGGGATAAGCAGGAAGATGAAGAGAGAGGACAATCTCAGATCAAGTGTGTCAGGCCATGGGAGCCATGACCTCATCTGACAACCTAGACCATCAGTGATAGAGCCTTCAACCCAGCCACATGCCTATTAATACTCCTGGTACTCTGGGTTCACCGTTGACGACCTGGATGTCATCTGCTGCAGGATGCCTGTGCAGTACATCCTTGGGGACTGGGACTTTTGCTGGCTCAATCTGAAGATGACACCCCCAGTGATCATTCCTCGACTAGAGACAGAGGTAAGCGTGCTACTAGAACAGGACACCCAGGGAATGAGGGTGAGAGTCAGACCCGTGCTGCCCCCAGACTTCCTCTAGGGGACTCTAGGGCCCCATTACTGCCATCCTCAGAAGTAGAGGTGGGTCTCTTTGCTGGCTCAGCCTTTAGTCTAGATGGCAGATTGGGATTCAGAGAGGGCGGACTGAAGGTCGAGGCTAGTGGGAAAACCAGAGGCAGTGGGCTCGGAGCAGGGTTGTTTCTTTGAGGATACTCACAACCCAGGAACATTCCTGGGATGGATGGGCCCTTTTCTCCTCCCTGAGAGAGAGGGACCTAGAGCCTCCAGTCTGCATCCCTTGGCTGAGAAATCACTTCATTCCCATATCCTGTGGTTGGATAACTAGACCTCACCTGACTGCCCAGTGTCAAGGCAGGAGAGTGAGAGATCTTGAGTCCTTGATGAGGTCCTGGGATCCTCAGTATGAGAATGTACTTGAACATCCTGACTTGGTGCATGGTCAGTCCCATCTAAGACTGCCGTGACCTAGGACATAGAATCGAGAGACTCAGAGCAGGATGGGATCTAGTCTGTGAGTGTTGAGTATTATGTGTGCCCTTTGAGCTCCCCTGTGCTCACCTGTTTCCTTTTCTTGGGTGGGTCTATGCTAGAAAAAGCTTAAAACTAGGGCCTGGGTACCATCCCTTGTTTCATGCTCAAAACTAGCACTCTACCATTTGAGCCACAGCTCCACTTGCAAAGTTTTTGGGTGTTTAATTGGAGATAAGAGTTCTCAATGACTTTGCTGCCAAGGGTGCATCCAACTGCAGTCCTCAGTTCTCAGTCTCCTGAGGGGATAGGATGACAGGCATGGAAAAGCATCTTTGGCTGGTTGCCAATGGCTCATGGCTATCATCCTACGTACTCAGGAGCTGAGAACTTAGGATCATGGTTCAAAGCCAGCTTGGGCAGGAAAGACTCTCAGACTCTTCTCTCCAATAAAGGACCAGAAAACTGGAAGTGGTGCTGTGGCACAAGTAGTACAGTGCTGGACTTGAGCTGAAGAGCTCAGGGATAGCACCCAGGCCCAGAGTTCAAACCCCACAACCAACAAAAAGAAAGAAAGTAAAACATCTTCCCCTGCAAAGGACGATGGAGGTGTGTTTGTGTGTGTGTGTGGGGGGGGTTGTCAATATTTAGCATCCCACTCAGTTATCATTTTAGAGGGATTGTCAAAATCTCTTAGTCCATGGCAGCCAATTCTTGACCACAGGTGAAGCTCTGGGTTGGATGTCGATCATCAGACCTCAGTTTCCTCACGTGACAGTTGTGAGGAAACAAGGGATTAATACAGAGGGCTCCCTAGAGCTGGGCCAAGCACAGAGGGAGCGGATGTCTGATATGGTTCTCAAAAATTCTGTGAGAATATGACAGGAAGTTATCCAGAAAGGGCTCAGATGGGGTCTGTTATTATCATGCAACAGGTGTAGGATTATGAAACAAAATATGGCTGTCTTTCATCATTAACCTATCCCCATGAGGAAGGGGATCCTTCACTGTATTCAGTCTTGCAGCTGGGGAAAATGAGGCATTGCGAAGCCAGGTGACCTACTCATGACGTCCAGCTGACAGGAAGCTCAGCCTGACTTCTCTGCCATACTTCCTAGGACAGTGAGTGTTATTCAGTCCACTTCTTGTGGTGGGACTTCCACTTTTTCATTTTTGAGGCTTGAATTTGAGGCCTGGATGCTGTGCCTGAGCTCCTTAGATCAAGGCTAGCGCTCTACCACATGAGTCACAGCATCACTTCCGGCTTTCTGTTGGTTCTTTGAATATAAGAGTCTCACAGACATTCCAGTCTGGGCTAGCTGTGAACCATGATCTTCATATCTCAGCCTCCTGTGTAGTTACAATTATAGGTCTGAGCCAACAGCACCTGGCTTAAGTGTAATTGTGGCCCTCTCTTCCTCTTTTTCTCTCTCTCTCTCTCATCCCCTCCTCCCCCCTCTCCTCTCTCCCTCTCTTTTTCTCTCCCCCCTCTTTCCCTCTCTCTCTCTCTATCTCTCTTTCTCTTTCAGGAACTGGTTAAATAGGTGCTGGAAGAGGTGGCCCAGCATCCCCATGTGGCTGGAACCCAAGGTTGCCCTCTCATTCTGGAGGTGGGCTGAGGGTCAGGAGCTGTTTCGCTCAGCCTATTGAACTAGCTTCATGAGGTAAGCCCCTCTGTGCCCCAGCTAGACTGTGATGACTATTCATTGTCCATCCCTTGAGTCCTTCCTCACATCCCTCTGCTACACTGTTGAAGGAAAGTGGATGAGGAGATGTTGCCTTGTCCCCCTGCCCAGCATGATCCCGGGACTCTGACCCATACCCCCACCTATCTGGTCAGGGCCTGGCTATAAGACAATAAAAACACTGCGTGTCTACTACCCTTTGCTGGCGAGTGTAGTTTTGGTTAGGGGGTTGGGGTACAGAGGAAAGACCCCAGACCTGACACCTCCTGGAGGACATTTGTTCTTGTGACAGAGCCAAGTCATTGCTATGGATAAGGAGGAAGCCGCATCAGACTGACCCAGAACAATGCTCAAAGATAGGTAGGCTGTTGAAGTATCAAACCCACTCATGTCTGCTTCGTACTCCCAACAAGGAGGTGTAGTGTGGGTGGCCCAGCCCTGGCCTAAGGGATTATAAATGGATGGTGGTGATCAGAGGCTCATGGCTCCCATCCATCATCCTTGCTGTTCAGGAGGCTGAGGTATGATGGTCATGACTCAGAGCCAGGCCGGGCAGGAAAGTCCAGGAGATTCTTATCTTCCATAAACTACATCCCTCCCCAAACCCACACACAAGCCAGATGTGCTGTGGCTCAAGTGGTAGAGCCTCAGCCTTGAACAAAAGAATCTCAGGGATAACACCCAGACCCTGAATCCAAGTCCTAAGACTAACATAATCATAAAATAAATGAACAGTGTACACCTTTTATCTGACTACCAAGAAAGATGGATACATTTTTCTGCTGTACTTGTAGCCAAAGGTAAGGGGCTTCCCTTGATGTGACCCTAAAACTCTCCTCTCCTTTATCTGTCCAGGCTTAGGTTGCAGGACAGAATTCAGATCATCCCCCTGGATGTGACCTTAGCTACCCTCCCCCAACCACCTTCTTTGGGGTCAGGATTCTGGATGCACTCCCTGCTGGGAGGATGAGGCACCACAGAGATGAGGGTAGGTATCCTGGACGCTTATACACACACACACACACACACACACACACACACACACACACACACACACTCACACACACACACACACACCCATACACACAAAAACACAAATACCCCTAAGCCAACTCAGACTAGCCTTTTCCAAAGACACTTTATCTCCTTGGATTAACTGACCTAAGAGAGAATTTTGATCCCCTGTAACTGATTATTTAAACTTGGGCTTGCTAGATGACAGGAGATAAACAGGAGCAAAAAAAAAAAAAAAAGCCTTTGGTGCCCATCACCTGGTGCTCAGGCTCATGCCTGTCATCCTGGCTACTCCAGATGCTGAGATCTGAGGATCACAGTTTGAAGCCAGCCATAAGCTGGAAAGCCCATGAAACTCTACTCTCCATGGAACCACCAAAAAGCTAGAGGTGGAGTTGTGGCTCAAGTGGTAGAGCACCAGCGTTGAACAATAAAACTCAGAGAGCAACTCCCAGATCCTCAGTTCAAGCCCACACAAAGAAATGGCCCCATCTTGTTGCCCACACATTGCCAGGGCCTCAAGCCCCCTCTCATGGGGTGTGATACAACACCTGTCCCTGGGCGGTGTATCAGGGCCTTCAGAAATCTGGTGGTGGAATCCAGGCCTTCCCCTTTATGCACTGTCAACCCACACTGGCTGGAAGGCAGAGCCTGAAAAGGCCGGCAGCCTGCAGAGTGGAGAGGCTCCTGCTCTGCCAAGGTGATCGGAATGGTCTTTTTGGAGGCAGCACTTGAAAAGGGGGTCTTGCTTAACAAGGAGGATCTGACAGGAAGCACAGAGAACAAAGGTGCTGAATATGATGGACAACACAGCAGAGCGTGTTCATTTCCAGCCAGGGCTGCTGGTGCGAGACTCGGTATAGATGTGTGACTTGGTATAGATGTGTGCGACTGTCCCTATACAGGTCTGAGGGATCATAGAAGAACAGCTATCCAGGGCTGAGATTGTGTCTTAGAGGTAGAGGGCTCACCTAGCATGAAAGAAAGCACGGGTTGGATTCCTAGGTCCTGCATACACAGAAAAAGGTGGAAGTGGCACCGTGGCTCAGGTGAAAGAGTGCTCCCCTAGAGACAAAGAAAGTCGGGGACAGCACTAGGGCCCCAATGTCAGGCCCCAGGGCTGTCACCATAAAACAGTTCTCCCAGGACCTTGGTGACAGGTGGTTGGCTATGCCCTGAAGCTCTCAGTAGATCCATCCATGCTTTGTGTCTCCTTTGACAGAGGGGAGCTGGATACTCCTCCTGCCCTGGGCACCCCTGGGCCCCGTTATCAGCAACCCTCCCAACGTCTTCCACTGGGACATGGAGCAGCTGGCACCAGAGGTCCTCAGGTATTGGTTGGGTGGGGCAGGGGGACATAGGTCAGGCGCCAGAACTCCTAGTGGGTCTGATCTGCCCTGGAAGACCAGGCAATCTGGAGGAGGCAGATGGGAGCTTAGAGAGGGCTAGTGATGTGGAGGGGGCCCTTTAATCCCCATGGCCCCACCCAGATTCCGAGACTCCCTTGGCTGTCCTTGAAGGAGGTAGAGGGGTGTCTAGGTGGTAGCTTCTAGAGGAGGACTAGGTGGAAATTCTGAAGGACTAGACAACTTAAGCCATGAGCTGGTGGCTCATGCCTGTCATCCCACACCTGTCATCCTGGCCACTCAGGAGGATGAGATCCAGAGGATCTCATTTCCCAGCCCAGGCAGGAAAGTCCCTCCATAGCCTCATCTCCAAACTCCAACCGGAAGTGGCACTGTGGCTGAAGTGGTAGAGCACTGGCCTTGAGGAAAATTAGACATCAGGGACAGTACCCAAGCCCTGAGTTCAAGCCCCTCAACCAAAAAAAAAAAAAAAAAAACACCAAAAAACCAAACAATAAAGAAAGACACCCCTTCCTTGCTTGCAAGAGATGGTGAAGTAGCAGGGTTTCTGTGGTTGTGAGACCAGATGCTGACCTCACAGTACAGACATTTCTAATAAGTCCCCAGCTTTACCCCAGTGTGAAGCCAAAGCAGGGTGGGTGGTGCCTTACCAAGAACTCCAGAGGTTATGGCTATGGCATGCAGGGAGTGGGTGAATGGGACCTGGGTTGGAATGGTAGTGTCAATTATATGCTCTCCATCCATGGAAGAATGGTTTTGGATGCTGGTGACCAAGTCTGAAGTGTAGGGTTACATTTGGTTTGTGTCTTGATGAGTTGGGTTTTCCCTTGGTATAAGAAGGTGGCTGCAGAGGAGGCTACAATGCTTGATAAGAAATGTACTCCTTTTATGGCTAGGGAGGTTGAGCATTTCTTCATGTGTCTATTGGCCATACTTTTCTTCTTTAGAGAAGTTTCTCTTTAAGTCTTTAACCCACTTATTTATTGGGCAGTTGTTTCTTAGAGGATTTGTTGTTGGGGGATCTAATTTTTTGAGTTCCAAGTATATTTTAGATAGGAGACCCTTGTCCATTGTATGGATAGTGAAGATCTTCTCCCAATCCGTAGGCTTTCTATTGATCTTGCTAGCTATGTCCTTTGCCATGCAGAAGCTCTGCTACTTCATGCAATCCCATTTCTCCAACCTTTCTTTGATTTGTTGTGTTTCTGGGTCTCTATTAAGAACATTTTGGCCTGCACCAAGGAGACCTAGGGTTTCTCCTATTCCATCCTGTAATGTTTTCAGATTGTCTGCTTTGACTCCGAAGTCTTTGATCCATTTGGAGTTGATTCTGGTGCAGGGTGATATGTAGGGATCTAGTTTTAGTTTTCTACAAGGTAATAACCAATTTTGCCAGCACTATTTACTGAAGAGGATGTCTTTCTTCCATTCTATTTTTTTAGCTCCCTTATCAAAGATTAGATGGCTATAGGTCTTTAGGTTCATTTCTGGGGTTTCAATTCTATTCCATTGGTCCTGAGGTCTGTTCTTGTGCCAGTACCAAGCTGTTTTGATTACTATGGCTTTATAGTAGATTTTGAAATTTGGTATTGATATTCCTCCAGCAGCGTTCTTTCCGATGAGGAGCGTATTTTCTATTCAAGGTCTTTTATTGTTCCATATGAATTTTTGGATTGCCTCTTCTATTTCCTTGAAGAATGAGGTTGGAATTTTGATAGGTATCACATTGAATTTGTAGATAGCCTTGGGAAGTATTGCCATTTTCAAAATGTTAATATTTTCAATCCAAGAGCATGGGAGTTTTTGCCATTTTTGGCTTTAGGTGTCTAGTCCTTCAGACACCTTAAGCCATGAGCCGGTGACTAACACCTGTCCTCTCACACGTGTCATCCTGGCCATTTGGGAGGCTGAGATCCAGGGTACATCATTTCCCAGCTAGGCAGGAAAGTCCCTCCAGAGCCTCATCTCCAATCTCTAACTGGAAGTGGCACTGTGGCTCAAATGGTAGAGCACTGGCCTTGAGGAAAATTAGACATCAGGGACAGTACTTAAGCCCTGAGTTCAAGCCCCTCAACCAAAACAAAAAACAAAAAATCAAACAAGAAGGAAAGATACCTCTTCCTTGCTTGCAAGAGATGTTGAAGTAGTAGGTTGCAAATCAAAACAACATTAAGATACTACCTCACCCCAGTTAGAATGGCAAAAATGAAGAACTCTAATAACAACAGATGCTGGAGGGGATGTGGACAGAAGGGAACCTTA
>NW_027205551.1:0-14378 GCF_024711535.1 Dipodomys merriami | reverse complement strand
CAAAGTAGAGAGTCTTGACAGCAGGTTAGACCATGCAGAAGATCGAATCTCAGGGATTGAAGACAGCCTAGATATTATAGAGAAAGAACATACAACCATCCAAGACAAGTCCAAGAAATATGACAGGTCTATCCAACACCTGGAAGACACCATCAGAAGGCCCAATGTAAGGATAATGGGTGTAGAGGAGCACCTAGAAACAGAAGTTAATGGTCTAGGAAACTTGTTTAACAGGATCCTAGCAGAGAACTTCCCAAACATACAAAAAGATAGGCCTATTCAGATACAAGAAGCTTTTAGAACCCCAAATAGACCAGACCAGAATAGGACATCCCACCGTCACATCATAATCCACACAGGATCAACCCAGACCAAGGAAAAGATCCTTAAAGCTGTCAAGGAGAAAAGGGTAATCACCTATAAAGGGAAACCAATTAGAATTACCTCAGATTTCTCAGCAGAGACAATCAAAGCAAGAAGAGCCTGGAATGACGTATGCCATGCCCGAAAAACAAACAACTATCAACCAAGAATACTGTACCCAGCTAAATTCTCCTTCATAACTGAAGGCCAAATAAAAACCTTCCATAGCAAAGAAAAATTGAAACAATACATCTCCACCAAACCAGCCCTGCAAAAGATTCTTAAAGATGTCCTACACATAGAAAACCAACAAGAACACAACAAAGGCCAAGAAACTGCACCCAAACTGAGAATCCAACAACCTTAGGAAGAACCCAGTTTTCACAGCCCCCAAGAAGGTGGATAACATGGCAGGAACCCCCAAATACCTCTCAGTCCTATCTCTTAACGTTAACGGACTGAACTCTCCAATTAAGCGACATAGACTGTCTAGTTGGATTAAAAAACAAGACCCCTCTATCTGCTGCCTGCAGGAGTCACATCTTGCCCGTAAAAACAAACATATTTTCAAAGTTAAAGGCTGGAACAAAATCTACCAAGCAAACGGCCCTCATAAACAGGCGGGAGTTGCAATCCTAATATCAGATAAAATAGACTTCAAACTAAAATTCGTGAGAAGAGATAAAGAAGGTCACTACATACTAATTAAAGGATCTCTCCTTCAGGAGGATATTACAATTCTAAATATCTATTCGCCAAACAATGGAGCACCCAAATTTATCAAAGAAACACTACTTTCCCTCAAATCCCATATAGATCCAAAGACATTAATTGTTGGGGATTTTAACACACCACTCTCCCCACTAGACAGATCAACTCGGCAAAAACTCAACAGAGAAACCGCAGATCTAAACAGCTGCATAGATCAACTAGACTTAACAGACATTTACCGAACATTTCACCCAGCAGCAACAGAATACACGTTCTTCTCAGCAGCACATGGAACGTTTTCTAAAATAGACCATATTTTAGGCCACAAAACAAACTTGTCTAAATTCAGAAACATTGAAGTTATACCTTGCATTCTCTCTGACCACAAGGGAATAAAATTAGATCTCAACACCAAAAGCCACCAAAGAAAGTCCGGTATCACATGGAGGCTGAACAACACACTGCTGAATCATGAGTGGGTCATGGAAGAGATTAAAAAAGAAATTCAAATGTTCATGCTATTCAACAAAAATGAACACACAAATTACCAGCTCCTCTGGGACACAGGAAAGGCAGTACTCAGAGGCAAATTTATAGCTCTGAGCTCCTACATCAACAAATTGGAGAGATCGGAAACTAACAATTTAATGACACATCTAAACCTCCTTGAAAAAGAGCAGCAAGATAAACCCCAATCCAGTAGACGGAAAGAAATAATCAAAATTAAATCAGAATTAAATGAATTAGAATCCAAAAAAACTATAGAAAGAATCAACAAAACAAAGAGTTGGTTCTTCGAAAAACTTAACAAAATTGACAGATCCTTAGCAAACCTTATCAGAAAAAGGAGAGAACACACCCAAATTAATAAACTCAGAAATGAGAATGGAAACATCACCACGGAAACAACCAAGATTCAGAACATTATTAGGGGATACTTCTCAAAACTTTATGCTAATAAGTTTGAGAACTTGACAGAAATGGACCTTTTCCTAGCAAATATTGACATGCCAAAACTAAACCAAGATGAGTTAAACCAGCTTAACAGGCCCATATCAAGCATTGAAATAGAAACAGCAATAAGAGACCTCCCAGCTAAGAAAAGTCCAGGACCAGATGGTTTTACAGCGGAATTTTACAAGGCCTTCAAAGCAGAGCTCACACCAATACTCCTCCAACTCTTCAATGAAATTGAAAGAGAAAGCTCACTACCGAACACATTCTATGAAGCCATCATAACCCTCATCCCAAAACCAGGCAGGGATTCATCAAAGAAAGAGAACTATAGACCCATTTCTTTGATGAACATTGATGCAAAACTTCTCAACAAAATTTTGGCCAATCGACTTCAACAATTCATCCAAAAAATCATACACCATGATCAAACAGGATTCATTTCAGGGATGCAAAGCTGGTTCAATATACGCAAATCAATTAATATTATTCATCACATCAACAGGAGCAAGAATAAGAACCACATGGTTATCTCAATAGATGCAGAAAAAGCATTTGACAAGATCCAACACCCCTTTATGATGAAGGTTCTGGAAAAATTAGGAATCCATGGAACATTCCTCAATACAATAAAGGCTGTATATGACCAACCTACAGCCAGCATTATACTCAATGGTGAAAAACTAAAGCCATTTCCTCTTAACTCAGGAACAAGACAAGGATGCCCACTCTCTCCACTTCTCTTCAATCTAGTATTAGAATGCCTAGCTACAGCAATAAGACAAGATGCAGACATAAAGGGGATCCAAATAGGGAAAGAAGAAATAAAACTCTCCCTCTTTGCAGATGACATGATCTTGTATTTAAAGAATCCCATAGATTCCACTCCCAAATTACTCAAGCTGATTCAAAACTTTGGCAAAGTAGCAGGTTATAAAATTAACCCCCAAAAATCAATGGCTTTTCTATATGCCAACAATGAGAAAAGTGTGGCTGAAATTAGGAAAGCAACTCCATTTGTAATAGCCCCACAAAAAATAAAATACCTAAGAATTAACTTAACCAAAGAAGTGAAGGACCTCTATGATGAAAACTTTAAAATCTTGAAAAAGGAAATCAACACAGAACTTAAAATATGGCAAAACCTCCCATGCTCCTGGATTGGCAAGATTAACATCGTGAAAATGGCAATACTTCCCAAGGCTATCTACAAATTCAACGCGATACCTATCAAAATTCCACCCTCATTCTTCAAGGAAATAGCAGAGGCAATCCAAAAATTCATATGGAACAATAAAAGACCCCGAATAGCAAAAACGCTCCTCAACGGAAAGAACACTGCTGGAGGAATATCAATACCAAATTTCAAACTCTACTATAAAGCCATAGTAATCAAAACAGCTTGGTATTGGCATAAGAACAGACCTCAGGACCAATGGAATAGAATTGAAAACCCAGAAATGAACCTACAGACCTATAGCCATCTAATCTTCGATAAGGAAGCTAAAACAATAGAATGGAAGAAAGACAGCCTCTTCAGTAAATGGTGCCGGCAAAATTGGTTAACTACATGTAGACAACTAAAGCTAGATCCTTATATATCACCCTGTACCAGAATCAACTCCAAATGGATCAAAGACCTTGAACTCAAAGCAGACACTCTGAAAACATTACAGGATGGAATAGGAGAAACCCTAGGTCTCCTTGGCTCCGGTCGAAATTTTCTGAATAGAGACCCGGAAGCACAACAAATCAAAGAAAGGTTGGACAAATGGGATTGCATAAGATTGCAGAGCTTCTGCAGGGCAAATGACATAGCTAGCAAGATCAATAGAAAGCCCACCGATTGGGAGAAGATCTTTACTAGCCATACAACGGACAAGGGTCTCATATCTAAAATATACTTGGAACTCAAAAAATTAAACCACCCAACAACAAATCCTCAAAGAATCAACTGCCCAATAAATAAGTGGGCGAAAGACTTAAAGAGAAGCTTCTCTGAAGAAGAAAGAAGGATGGCCAATAGACACATGAAGAAATGTTCAACATCCCTAGCCATAAAAGAAATGCAAATCAAAACAACATTGAGATATCACCTCACTCCAGTTAGAACAGCAAAAATCAAGAACTCTAACAACAACAGATGCTGGAGGGGATGTGGACAGAAAGGAACCTTACTTCATTGTTGGTGGGAATGTAAACTTGTTCAACCACTTTGGAAAGCAGTATGGAGGTTCCTCAGAAGACTTCACATAGATCTCCCCTATGATCCAGCAATCCCACTTTTGGGCATTTACCCAAATGTTTACAAATAAGACCACACTAAAGCTACCAGCACAACTATGTTTATTGCAGCATTATTTACCATAGCTAAGATATGGAACCAACCCAGATGCCCCTCAGTAGATGAATGGATCAAGAAAATGTGGTATATATACACAATGGAATTCTATGCCTCCATCAGAAAGAATGACATTTCCCCATTTGTTAGGAAATGGAAAGGTTTGGAAAAAATTATATTAAGCGAAGTAAGCCAGGCCCAAAGAAGCATAGGTCCCATGGTTTCCCTTATTTGCAATATCTAGTATAGGTATGAGTCAAGCGGAAAAGTTCAGATAATGTGATGTTAGGAAAATGAACCCTTAAATATGTATTTTAATGTTTTCGTTTCTTTCATGCATGTGTTTCTAACGCATTTATAAGATTATTTCTTTGTTGCTTTGTATGTCCCTCCCCCACAGTGTAACCCCCGCTTTCACTATATTTGATGTCAGTATAACATGTGGAGGAGATGGGGACAAACAAGTCGTTTAAGGATTCAGGTGGACCTGTTGCAACAATGAGAAGTACAAAATGTCATGTCAAAACCAGCTTTACAATGTCGGTGTGGGGGGGGGGAGGGGGGTATAATTGGGTGGGGGGAGGGGGGTAAAATTGGGTGGGGGGAGGGGGGAGGCGGGGAAGGGAAGTGAAGGGTAAACAAAGGAGGAGGCTGCAATGCTTGGTAAGAAATGTATGCATTATCCTGCCCATGTAATTGTAGCCCCCCTGTACAGTATGTTCTCAAATAAAATAAAATACAATTAAAAAAAAAAAAGAAATAGAATGCTGGAGGCATAACTCAAATGGAAGACCTGACTAATATGTATGTGATACCAAGTTCAAACCCCATTATCAATTTCCCCTTCAAAAATGGCTCTTCTCATCACTTGTGCTTTCCCTAGCTTATGAAAGGGGATGCAAACAGTTAAAGAGAGAGAAAGGTAATTTGTCAGGCATAGAACTGTACTTGCAATGAGCAGTACTTGCTAGAACACATGTTGACTAGAACACATGATGACTCCGTGTTTTCTGAAATAAACAGACCTAGTTGAGCTTGAATACAGGCTCCACTGTATACTAGATGGGGACTCAAACTTAATCTAACTCTCTGGAGCTCAAATTCTTCATAGGTAAAGTGAGCATAACAATATGTATCTCACGGGATTATGAGATCTGGATGTCATCAAACATGGAGTGGGTTTTATCTTAGGTGTGTGTGCAACACTCAAGCACTGCTGGAAGGAGTATAAACTGGCATAATGTTTACTATATTACTTAACAGTAATACAACAATTACTACAGACTCATACCTGTAATCTTACTTACAAAAGAGGCTGAGAAAGAGGATCAAGGTTCTAAGCCTGAACAGGAAACTGGATCAGACTCATCTCCAATGACTTCTAAAAAAGCTTGAGGTGGAGTTTGGTCCAAGTGGTAGAGTGCTAGACTTGAGCATAAACCTCAGGAACAGTGCCCAAGTCCTGAGTTCAAGCCTAGGTCCAGCAACCCCCCCACACACACACTACATTTTGTATGTTCCTATCACCCCACTTAACAATACTTTCCCTCTTCCAAGCTCAACAGTTGTTGTTTTGTTTTAAAAGGGACTTACTCTGTAGCTCAGGCTTCTCTTAAGCTTACAATCCTCCTGGGTGCTGGGATTACAGGCATGTCTACCATAATTGGCTTCACTCAGTAACTCTATTTATAACATTTTCTGCAAGAAATTCATTCATGCTCATGATGATATGTGGCTTAAAGCTGTTCACATTAATATTCTACTGTACAAAATGTAAATAATATAGCTGGACATGGTACTATGCTACCACATGGTAATGCCAATCATTACTCAGAAACCTGACAGGAGAATTAGGAATTGAAGAAAGCCTGGTCTACACTGTGGAACCTTGTCTCCAAAGGAAAGAAATTCTATAAGTATTAATCTGCTATGAAACATACAATATGTTAAATTCATATAATGGAACAAATAGATCATTGTTAATGAAAATAAAATCTTGGCAGAAATTTTAAATACATACATATGCATATATGTTTAAATTTGAAGAAATAAAATTTCAAGTGGTATTATCTGCATCTTTCAGTCTGTCACTATCTATTTACTGACACATTGATTTCTGTTTAGTCTTCACAAAACAGTTCTCTCACATAAGTACCAAAGAAATGAAAAAGAAAAAGTACAAAAAATGCATTATCATAAATACAAATGTAAATTAATCCCTACCATAATAATTTGGAAAACATGCATTAAGTTAATGGCATTGAATACTGCTCAAGAAGGGGAGTCTAGGAGAATGTACATTGTGTGTGTGTGTGTGTGTGTGTGTGTGTGTGTGTGTGTGTGTGTGTGTGTGTGTGTGTGTGTGCTCCATCTCCATGAGTAAGTAAGTGAGTCTGAAGTAGACCAATTATACTTGGTTAGTCTTTTTGCTCAAAGCTGACACTCTACCACTTGAGCCACATCTCCACTTCTGGATTTTGGTTTCTGAATTGGAGAAATATCTCAGATTTTTCTGCATGGGCTGCTTTAAACCAAGATACTCAGTTTTTGACCTCTAACATAGCTAGGTTTTAAAACATGAACCACTAGTGGACAGCAACTACATTAACATTTTTGCATATTTGAATAAATTTTAAAGTAAGACATATATGTTACGTATGAGAGTGGTGGGAAATAGTAATTAATGTTTAACAGAATTTAAAGCATACAAAGCTGAGAATGGTAAGTCGCTGAGAATAGGATGGAATATATCAAACTTACCTATGACAGTTTTCAGTCTGTGCACAGAAATGATTGTATTGTTGGAGGCCAAGGCCATCAGATAGCTGAGTTCCAGGTGGCTGCTATGCTCATGAGGCCAGCTAGTGCTATTCACAAGAATGTGATGTTATTGGATGGCAGGGATCAGCTTCAAGTTCGGAACCTGGAATATTTCTATTAATCTAGAAGGGGAAATATACCAGGACCCAATGACTGGGAATGTGGTTAGTGGTAGAGTGCTGGCCTCGCATGCATGAAGCACTTGATTTGATTCCTCAGTATGAGGTAAGCAGAAAAACTGGAAGTGGTGCTGTGGTTCAATTGGTAATGTACTAACCTTGAACAAAATAAACTCAGGGAGAGTGCCCAGGCCCTGATTTCAAGCCCCAGCACTGGAAAAAAAATTTTTTTAAAGTGCAAAATGCTGTTTGTTGAAATAAATATGCTGAATAATTCTTTTTACTCACTAGAAAATTGTGCTGTTGAGAATTCATAATGAACTTTGTTAGGAAAAAGCAAATTAATGAAATATTATCTGGCATTGGACAGGACATAGTGAGATCTAAAAATGATTGCTGCCTATGGTTACTTGATACAACTAACGTTACAAATACACTTGCCAGATTGTAATTGTTTAAGTATAGAATCGTGGGTTTTTTCTTTTCAAAATAGTTTTACTGCCGGGCCCCAGTGGCTCAAACTTGTAATCCTAGCTACTAAGGAGGCTGAGAACTGAGGGTCTCTATTCAAAGCCAGCCTGGGCAAGAAAATCTGTGAGACCCTTATCTCCAACTAAAGGTTCTTCACAAAATGTGAAGTGGCACTGTTGCTCAAGTAGTAGAGTGCTAGCCTTGAGCTGAAATGCTGAGGGACAACGCCCAGACCCAGAATTCAAGCCCCACAACTGACAAAAAATAATAATAACAATAATATTAATTTTGTTACAATTAAGGTATTATAAAGGCTGTCGTTACAAATTTTGTTTATTTGCTCAAAGAAACACATATCCATCTTCATTGCCAACAGCCAGGATTTGGCCATCTGCTTTCCAGCTGATCTCTGTGTGTAGAGGCAATGCCTAATACAACGCAATACAAACCAGTTCTGACTTTAATTTTTCTCTGCACATCTTAAAAATCAATGCTGACAATATGAAATAAAACATCCCTAAGTTTAAAACATTCTTCTAGACAAGTTAATGAGATCCTAAGAACAAGTATTTTAACAATAATTTCAGAGAACTTAAACTCACAACTTGGGTTCTGTATCTGAAATTTATTACTTGAGGCTAGTGCTGCCACTTTGAGCCACAATGCCACTTCCAGTTTTCTCATGTTTAATTGAATAGAAAAGTCTCACCAACTTTCCTCTCCAACCTGGCTTTGAACTAGGATCTAGAGACCTTAGCCCTCGGAGTATCTAGGATTATAGGCATGAACCCCTGGCACCTGGCTAGAATAATTGCTCACCTGAGACAGAAGCCAGTTAGTATTAAATGCCAATCATGTTTAACTTTGTAAAATAAAGTTAACTGAAATGCCTTATAGTAGAAATAAGAAATAAAATGTGTCTGTGGATTACAAAGTTCTTAACAAAAGTTTCATATATTCCTTGTTTTTTTTATCTTCCAAAATTGTGTGCTTTCCAGAATCATACCTTATATTTCCTTGCTGATTTCTTTATTTTATTTCATACATGGCCACAGGTTCTTCAACTATCATTTATTTATTGAAGAGCTTGCACATATGTATTCAGTCCAAACTCCTTGTAAGCATCTCTCATCCATATATTCAACTGCCATAAAAACTTGTGAAACACTAATCATCTCTTTCCATTACTGGATACTAATGTGTAAGTAAAATTTAGGAAAATAAAGAATAACATCAATAAATATAACATGATTTTGATAGTAATTCTAAACATAAATTCAATGTTGATTATTTTCTGAGCAACTTAATAAAAACCTCAAGAAAAAGAAATCAACTTTTTTGAGTGCTGATATTGTGGTTTAAATTCAATACATTACCTTCTCACTTAAGCTTTTTCCCTAAAAGGTGGTGCTCAATAATTGAACCATAGCTCCCCTTCCAATTTTCTCTGGGGGATTATATAGAGATAAGAATATCATGGAATCATTTGTGTCCCTCTCTTGGGGTTCATTTCACTTAACATCATCTTATATGGTCATATGATACCATGTACTAATATACTCGTTACTGCAAGTAAGGGAAACTACGGGTATGGTTATATATATATACATATATATATTATATATATATATAGATATACATATACATATATACATATATAAATATATACAATGTGACACACACACACACACACACACACACACACACACACACACACACACACACACACGACATTTTCTCTTTTTATTGGGAAAATACCGTACAGAGGGTTTGCAATTACATGGACAATGTAATGATTATATTTCTTATCAAGAGTTGTTGCCTCCTCCTTTGTTTCCCCTTCCCATCCCTTCCCCATACCTACGCACCCCAAGCCAAAGTTGTAAAGTTCCTTTTTCGTCATAACATCTTGTACATTTCATTGTTGCAATGAGTCCACCTGTATCCCTATTTAAACAATTTGTTTATTTCCCTTCCCTTCCACAAATTATACCAACATCAAATACAGTGAAAACAGGGGTTGTACCGTGGGGGAGGGACATGCAAAGCAACAAAAAAATCATCTTATAAATATGTTAGAAATAATCACAAGAAAGAAAAATCATTTGAACCCTTATCTTGGGGTTCATTTTGCCTAACATCTACTTATCTGACCGTTTCTACCAGTCTCAGACATATACTACTTATTGCAAATATAGGAAACCATGAGACTTATGTTTCTTTGGCCTGGCTTACTTCACTTAATATAATTTTTCCAAGTATTTCCATTTCCTAAAAAATGGAGTCATGGCATTCTTTCTGTTGAGGTATAGGATTCCATTGTGTATATATACCACATTTTCTTGATCCATTCATCTACTGAGGGGCCTCTGAGTTGGTTCCATATCTTAGCTATGGTAAATAATGCTGCAATACACATCGTTGTGCTAGTAGCTTAGTATGATCTTATTTGTGATGATTTGGTAAATGCCTAAAAGTGGGATTGTTGGGTCATAGGAGAACTCTAAGTGGAGTCTTGGAAAAAATTATATTAAGTAAAGTAAACCAGACCCAAAGAAACATAGATCCTATGGTTTCCCTTATTTGCAATAACTAGTATATGTCTGGGACAAGTATAAAAGTTCAAAAGCTATGTATATATGATCAGATAAGATGATGTGAAGCGAAATAAACCTCAAGATAGTGGTTTATCATCTAAATTGAGATTTTTTTTGTTTCTTTATGTGTTCCTCCCACAGAGTATAACCCCTGTTTTCACTGTATTTGATGTCGGTGCCCTGCATCTTGTATACACACTTCTCTAGCTTGGGGAGGGGAAGGGAGAAAACAAAATGTTTAAACAGGGATAAAGGCTGACCCATTGTAACAATGAGATGCACAAGACACTATGTTGAGAAAGGAAGTTTACAATTTAGGCAGGGAGGTGGGGAAGGGGGGAGGGGTGAGTGTAGTTGTGAAGGTGGGAGGGAAGGGAGGGTAGGGGAAAAACAAAGGAGGAGGTAACAATGCTTGATAAAAAATGCACTCATTACCTTGCTCATGTAACTATAACCCCTCTATACAGTATTTTTACAATAAAAACCTCTCAAAAAAAGGAAGGTGTCATGTACACCAAGTATAGTAGCCCACATCTGTAATCCTAGCTGATTGGGAAGCAGAAATGTCTGAGGGCAGGCCAGAGAAATAAATGCCAAGACAGCCATCTCAACAAATGATCTGGCCATCTTGGTTCACATCTGTAATCCTACCTAATTTTGTGGGATGCATAGGTAGCAAAGTCTCAGTCAATCTAAGATCAGACCTGGGCAAAAACTTCAAGACCTCAAGCAAATAAAAGGGACTAGAACTATGGCAACAGGAGTTGAGCTGCTTGGTGCTATACAACCAAAGTCCTGTCTAGCAAGCAGAGAACCCCTGAATAAAACCCTAGTAATACTCTTCTCTTCCACCAGAAAGCCTAAGTAATTTTGTTTTATTGGAACATCTAATTTCAAGGGCGCTGACAGATCAGAGATGATGACATTCTCTTTAAAATTAGGTATTCAAAAGAGACAAAGTTATTTAGGCTTTGAAAGAATTAAAAAGGAAGGAAAATGCATATGATTTTTGTTAGCTCCATAATTCTTGAAATCATAAAATGCATATATCCATGTATGTATGTATATACATGTATGTATATATATGTACAAGTGGTTCATCTCTTTTGTGTGTAGCAAATGGTACAAATGAATCTGTACAGTCACTACTCAAAGGCATGAATAGACGAAAAGAATGAGCAAAGAACTCATTCAGGAATTTATTCCTAGCCAATAACCCTGACAATATTTTACATCAGTTTGCATGTGTCAGTTACTGCAGTACAGGGACAGTACGGCAACAATGTGATACCAGGCAGAAGAAATGAGAAATGAGATACAAATTGTACAATATTCTTTCTGATGGGTAAGTAGAATTTCCAGTGTGTGTGTGTGTGTGTGTGTGTGTGTGTGTGTGTGTATTACATTTTCTTAATTCATATCTCTCTTGAGGGGTAGGTGGGGTGATTCAGTAAGCATGGTTGTGCTGAAACTTATACTACATCCTAGTTTGTAAACATTCAGGTAAATGCCTAGGAGTAGAGTTGCTGGATAATATGGAAATGGGTAGTCAAAAGAGGGGTGAAGGGGGAAAATGAGAAGAATGAAAAGGAGAAAAGGGGTGAAGTGCAGAGAGGAATCCAGTAAATATCCTACAAAATTAAGAAGAGTTAAGGAAGAGGTTCATAGAGGAGTGATGGATGAGAATGTTGAAAGGGTTGTCATTGATCAAGGTATATTGTATGCATAAACTGCTTTGTTTAATGATAACTCCTTTGTTACTTAAAATAATAATTAAAAATCATGTCCCTAAAATGTTATGCCATTAGGAGCAAAGCATGAGAATCTGTTCAGATCATCTCTAGGGTCTATAAATCTTTTTTCATTAGGATGAGTTTTAGAACAACACTAATGAAGCATATCATCTGAAGAAAATTTAATGATTTCCACCTATTTAAAATAATCAGTTTTGGAGATATGGCTCAAGTGGCAGAGTGCTACCTAATGAGCAAAGCTGTCAGATATTGAATTCAAGTCTTTATTTTTTATAGTGAAAATACTGTACAGAGGGCAAGATAATGATTACATTTCTTATCATCCATTGTAGCCTCCTCCTTTGTTTCCCATTCCCTTTCCTTCCCATCCTCCCCTTACCCCCCAATCCTCCCCACTCCCCCCCATGAAAATTGTAAAGTTCGTTTTCGACATAACGACTTGTACATCTCATGGTTGCAATGGGTCCACCTGTATTCCTATTTAAACGATTTGTTTTTCCCCTTCCCCTCCACAAATTATACCGACATCAAATACAGTGAAAGCAGGGGTTATACTGTGGGGGGAGAGACATACAAAGCAACAAAGAAATACCTTATAAATGTGTTAGAAACAATCGCAGGAAAGAAAAAAAACATTTGAATACATATCTTAGGGTACATTTCCCTAACATCACCTTATCTGACCTTTTCTGCTTGACTCAGACATATAGTAGATATTGTAAATAAGGAAACCCATGGGACCTATGTTTCTTTGGACCTGGCTTACTTCACTTAATATAATTTTTTCCAAGACTTTCCATTTCCTAACAAATGGGTAATGTCATTCTTTCTGATGGAGGCATAGAATTCCATTGTGTATATATACCACATTTATTTTTGATCCATTCATCTACTGACGGGCATCTGGGTTGGTTCCATATCTTAGCTATAGTAAATAGTGCTGCAATAAACATAGTTGTGCTGGTAGCGTTAGTGTGGTCTTATTTGTAAACATTTGGGTAAATGCCCAAAAGTGGGATTGTTTGGTCATACGGGAGCTCTATGTAAAGTCTTTTGAGGAACCTCCATACTACTTTCCAAAGTGGTTGAACAAGTTTACACTCCCACCAACAATGCAGTAAGGTTCCCTTCTGTCCACATCCCCTCCAGCATCTGTTGTTATTAGAGTTCTTGATTCTAGTCATTCTAACTGGGGTGAGGTGGTATCTTAATGTTGTTTTGATTTGCATTTCTTTTATGGCTAGGGAGGTTGAGCATTTCTTCATTTGTCTACTGGCCATCCTTCTTCCCTCTTCAGAGAAGTTTCTCTTTAAGTCTTTAGCCCACTTATTTATTGGGCAGTTGTTTCTTTGAGGATTTGTTATTGGGGGATTTAATTTTGTGAGTTCCAAGTATATTTTAGATATGAGACCCTTGTCCGTTGTATGGTTAGTGCAGATCTTCTCCCAATCCGTAGGCTTTATATTGATCTTGCTAGCTATGTCCTTTGCCATGCAGAAGCTCTGCAACTTCATGCAATCCCATTTGTCCAACCTTTCTTTGATTTGTTGTGTTTCCAGGTTTCTATTAAGACAATTTCAGCCTGTGCCAAGGAGATCTAGGGTTTCTCCTATTCCATCCTGTAATGTTTTCAGAGTGTCAGCTTTGATTCCGAGGTCTTTAATCATTTGGAGTTGATTCTGGTGCAGGGTGATATATAAGGATCTAGCTTTAGTTTTCTACAAGTAGTTAAGCAATTTTGCCAGCACCATTTACTGAAGAGGCTGTCTTTCTTCCATTCTATTTTTTTAGCTCCCTTATCGAAGATTAGATGGCTATAGGTCTGTAGGTTCATTTCTGGGTTTTCAATTCTATTGCATTGGTCCTGAGGTATGTTCTTGTGCCATTACCAAGCTGTTTTGATTACTATGGCTTTATAGTAGAGTTTGAAATTTGGTATTGATATTCCTCCAGCAGTGTTCTTTCTGTTGAGGATCGTTTTTGCTATTCGGGGTCTTTTATTGTTCCATATGAATTTTTGGATTGCCTCTTCTATTTCCTTGAAGAGTGAGTGAATTCAACTCTTGATCTCGAACATAAGTAAAAACAGTCAATAAAAGTCAATCACTTTCCTGGGCACTGGTAGCTCATGCCTTTAATCCTAACTTTAATCAGAAGGCAGGGATCTGGGGATCTCAGTTCAATGTCAGCTCAGATAAGAAAGTCTGTGAGATTCTCATCTCCAATTTACTGCCAAAGAAAGCTGGAA
>NW_027205550.1:0-14382 GCF_024711535.1 Dipodomys merriami | reverse complement strand
AAACTAACCCTAACCCTCACCCTAACGCTAATCCTCACACTAACACTAAACCTAACCCTAACCCTTACCGTCACACTCACCCAACCCTCACACTAAACCTAATCCTCAACCTAATGGTAACCCTAACCATCAAACTCATCCTAACCCTAACCCTAACCCTAACCCTAACCCTAATCCTCACCCTCACCCTGTCCCTAAACCTAACCCTAACCCTGACCTTACACTTAACTCTAAACCTTACCCTCACCCTCACCCTAAAGCTAACCCTAACCCTCACCCTAACCCTAACGGTAAACCTAATGCTAACCTTAAAGCTCAACCTTACCCTAACCCTCGCCCTAACCCTCACCCTTAACCTAAACCTAACCCTAAACCTAACCCTCACACTAAACCTAACTCTCACCCTCACCCTCACACTCACCGTAACCCTAACCCTAACACTCACCCTAACCCTAAACCTAACCCCACCCCTCATCCTAATCCTCATCCTAAACCTAAACCTAAACCGAAACCTCAAACTAACCCTAAGCTTAACACTCACGCAAACCTTCACTCTAATACATACCCTCACCCTAAACCTAAACCTAACACGTCACCCTAACCCTCACCCAAACCCTAACCCTCACACTCACCCTAATTTTTACCCTCACCCTAAAGTTAACACTAAACCTGACCCTTTCCCTAACACTCACCCTAACACTCACACTAAACCTAACCCTCACTTTCACCCTAACCCTAACACAAAACATTACCCTAACCCTAACCCTAAACCTAACCCTTACACTCAACCTAACCCTAAACCTAATCATCACACTAACCCTAACCCTAACCCACACCCTAAACCTCACCCTAACCTTCATCCTCACCCTAACCCTAAACCTCACCCTCTCCCTCACCTTCAGCCTAACCCTATCCCTAAGCCTAATCTTAACCCTGAACCTCACCCTCACCTGGAACCTAACCCAAACCCTAAACCTCACCCTCACCCTCACCCTAACCCTAACCCTAAACCTAACCCTAACCCTCACCCTAACCCTAACCCTCACCCTTACCCTCAATCTAACACATACCCTAACCCTAAACCTACCCCTCACCCGAACCCTCACCCTAACCCTAACCCTCACCCACACCCTAACCCAAACACTCACCCTCATCCTAACCCTAATCCTAACCCTAACCCTCACCCTAACCCTCACGCTCACCCCTACCCTCACCCCAACCCTAAACCTCTACCTAAACGTAAACCTTTCCCTAATCCCAGCCCTCATCCTAACCCCCACCATAACCCTAAACCTAATCCTAATCCTCACCCTAACACTAACAATAACCCTAACCCTCAGCCTCACCCTAACCCTCACCCTTACCCTTACCCTCACAGTCACCCTATCCCTCACACTAACCCTAACCCTCACCCTTACCCTAACCCTAACCCTAATCCTCACACTAACACTAAACCTAACCATAAACCTAACCCTCACACGAACACTCACCTTAACCCTAAACCTAACCCTAACTCTCACCCTCAACTTAAGCCTCAGCCTATCCCTTACCCTCCGCTCACCCAACCCTCACACTAAGCCTAAACCTCAACCTAACCCTAAACTTAACCCTCACCCTCACCCGAACCCTAACCATAATCCTAACCCTAAACCTAATCGTCACCCTCTGCCTTACCCTAACCCTAAACCTCACCCTCAACCTCACCCTCACCCTAACCCTCACCTCACGCTCACGCTAACCCTAACCCTAACCCTAAAAATAACCCTATCCCTAACCCTAATCCTAACCCTCCCCTTAACCCTCACCCTCATACTAAACCTCATCATAATCCTTACCCTCACCCTAACAATAATCCTAATCCTCACACTAACCCTAACCCAAGCCCTCACCCTAAACGTAACCCGAACCCTCACTATCACCCTAACCCTAACCCTCACCCTCACCCTCACCCTCAGTCTAACACTAACCCTAACCCTAATCTTAACCCTGAACCTCACCCTCAACCTGAACCTAACCCTAAAGTCATCCTCACCCTCACCGTCACCCTATCCCTAAACCTAACCCTATCCCTAACCCTCATCCTTACCCTAACCAACAAAATAGCCCTCAACCTAACACATACCCTCACCCTAATCCTAACCCTAACCGTCAATCTAACCCTCACCCTAACCCTAATCCTCTCCCTAAACATCACCCTCACCCAAAAGCTCACTCTAACCATTACCCTCAACCTAACACTAACCCTAAACCTACCCCTCACCCGAACCCGAACCCTAACCCTAAACCTCAACCTATCCCTAACCCTAACACTCACTCTCACCCTAGCGCTCATCCTAAACCTAATCCTCACCCTAAACCAAACCCTCACCCTCACCCTCACCTTAACTCTCACCCAAACCCTAACCCTCATCCTAACCATAACCCTAACCCTAACCCCAATGCTCACCCTAACCCCCACCATCACCCTAACCCTCACCGTAAAACTAACAATAACCCTAATCCTCAGCCTCATCTTAACCCTCACCCTAACCCTTACCCTCACCTCACCCTACCCCTTAGACTAACCCTAACGCTGACCCTAACCCTAACCCTAACCCAAATCATCACACTAACCCTAAAACTAACCCTACCCTAAAACTAACCCCTACCCTGACACTAACCCTCACCCTAACAGTAACCCTAACCCTGTCTCACCCTCACCCTAATGCTCACCCTAAGCCTTACCCTCATGCTCACCCAACACTCACACTAAACCTAAACCTTAACCTAACCGTAAACCTACCCTTCAGCCTCACCCTAACCCCAACCTTAATCCTAACCCTAAACCTCATCTTCACCCTCTCTCTTACCCTAACCCTAATCCTAACAATAACCTTACTCCGAAACCTAATCCTAACCCTCATCCTCACCCTCACCATAACCGTAATCCTAACCCTAACCGTAACAATAACCCTAACCATAACCCTCACCCTAACCCTAATCCTAACCCCACCCCTCAGACTAATCCTCACCCTAAACCTAAACCTAAACCTAAACCTCACAATAACCCTAAAGATCACCCTAACCCTAACCCTCCCCTCACCTCACCCTCAGCCTAACCCTAACCCTATCCCAAACACTCACCCTTAACTTAACCCTCAACCTAATCCTAACTCTAACACATACCCTCACCCTAACCCTAACCCTAACCCTCACCCTAACGCTCACCTTAACCCTAACCCTCACCATAACTCTCATCCTCAACATAACCCGAACACTAACCCTCACCCTAATGCGAACCCTAACCCTAAAACTCACCCTCACCCTAACCCTCAATTTCACCCTAACCCTCATCCTTTCCCTAAATATCACCCTAACAGTAACACTCACCCTAACCCTAACCCTAAACCTGACACTATGCCTCACCCTCACCATCACCCACACCCTAAGCCTAACCATAAACCTAACTCTTATACTAAACCTAACCCTCTCCCTCACCCTCAGTCTAACCCGAATACTAACCCTAACCTTAACCCTCATCCTAACCCTCACCCTCAACATAACCCTAACTCCCATCCTAATGCTAACCCTAACCCTAACCCTCACCATCAACCTGACCCTCACTGTCACCCTAACCCTCACCCAAACACTAACCCTCACATTCACCCTAACCCAACCCTAACCCTGACCCTATGCCTCACCCTCACCATCACCCTTACAATAAGTCTAAACGTAAACCTAACCCTAATCCTAAACCTAACCCTCTCCCTCAACCTCATTCTAACCCTAAAGTTAATCCTAAACCTACACCTCACCATAACCCTTACACTCACCCTAAACCTAACCCTAATCCTCACACTAACGCTAAAACTAACCCTCACGCTAAACCTAACCCTAACCCTCACCCTAAACCTAACCCTAATCTTCACACTAACCCTAAACCTAACCCTCACCCTAAACCTAACACTAACCATCACCCTCACCCTAACCCTAACTGTCAGCCTTACCCTCACCCTCAGCCTAATCCTAACCCTAACCCTAATCCTTATAGTGAACCTCACCCTCACCCTGAACCAAACCCTAAAACTTACCCTCACCCTCATCGTCACCCTAACCCTAATCCTAAGCCTATTCCTAACCCTCACCCTTACCCTAACCCTCACCCTAACCCTCACCCTAACACATACCTTCAACCTAATCGTAACCCTACTTCTCACCCTAACTTTCATCCTAACACTAACCCTCTCCGTAAAGCTCAACCTCAACCTAAACCTCACCCTGAATTTTACCCTAACCCTAACCCTAACCCCAACCCTCACCCTCACCCTAAACCTCCCCCCCACCTTAACCCTCACTCTAACCCTAAAACTCATCCTAAACATAACCCAAACCCTAACCACAACCCTCACCCTAACCCCCATCAAAACCCTAAACCTAACCCTAACCCTCATGCTAACACTAACAATAACCCTAACCCTCAGCCTCACACTAACCCTCACGCTAACCCTTACCCTCACCGTCACTCTACCCCTCACACTAACCCTAACCCTAACAATAACCCTAAACTTAACCCTAACCCTCACCCTAACCCTAATCCTAATCCCAGCCCTCAGCCTAATCCTCATCCGAAACTTAAACCTAAACCTAAACCTCACCCTAACCATAAAGATCACCCAAACCCTAACCCTCCCATCACCCTCACCCTCACCCTAACCCTAATCTTAAACCTAACCCTCACCCTAACCTTAACCCTCACCCTAACCCTCACCCTAACACATACCCTCACCCTAACCCTAAACCTACCTTCACCCTAACCCTCACCTTAACCTTAACCCTCTCCTAAATGTCAATCTCACCCTAAACCTCACCCTAAACCTTACCGTCACCCTAAGGCTAACCCTAACCCTAACCCTCACCCTAACCCTCACCCTCAACATAACCCTCACCCTATCCCTCACCCTAATGCTAACCCTAACCCTATAACTCACCCTCATATTAACCCTCAACCTCAGCCTAACACTCACCCTTTCCCTAAATATCACCCTAACACTAACACTCAACCTAACCCTAACCCTAATCCTGACCCTATGCGTCACCCTCACCATCACCCTCACCCAAAGCCTAACCCTAAACCTAACCCTAATGCTAAACCTAACCCTCTCCCTCATCCTCACACTAACCCTAATGCTAACACTAAATTTAAACCTAAACCTAAACCTCACCCTCAACATAACCCTAACCCTAACATTCACCCTAATGCTAACCCTAACACTAACCCTCACCCTCACCCTAACCCTCACCCTCACCCTAACCCTCACCCAAACCCTAACCCTCAAACTCAAACTAACCCTCACCCTCACCCTAACCCTCACCCTCATCCTAAGCTTAACCCTAAACCTAACGCTAAAGCTAAACCTAAACCTCTCCCTCAACCTCAAACTAACCCTAATGCTAACCCTAACGCTAATCCTCACCCGCACCCTAACCCTAACTCTAAAAATAACCCTAACAATAACCCTAATCCTAACAGTAACCCTATAAATAACCCTCACCCTCACCTTACCCTAACACTCACCCTCACCCTAACACTAACTCTAAACCTAACCATGACACTAACACTCAAACTAACACACACACTAAACCTAACATTCAATCTCACCCCACCCCTCACACTAAACCTTACCCTAAACCTAACCCAAACCCTTACCCTCCCCCTAACCCTAACCCTAAAACTAACGCTCACACTAATCCTAACCCTCACCCTCATCCTAGCCCTCATCCTAACCCTAAATTTAACCCTAACCCTAACCCTCAACCTAACCCTCACCCTCACCCTAAATATCACCCTAACCCTAACCCTCACGCTAACACTAACCCTAACCCTCACCCTAAGCCTCACACTCAACATCACCCTCACCCTAAGCCCTACCCTCTACCAATGCTAACCCTAAACCTAACCCTCTCCCTCACACTTAGGCTAACCCTAACGATAAACCTAACACTAACCCTCACCCTAAACCTAAACCTAACCCGAACAATAACCCTAACCATAACCATAACCATAGCCCTAAACCTAACAATAATCCTAATCCTAACTCTACCACTAACCCTAACCCTCACCATCACCGTAAACCTAACCCTAACCCGCAACCTAAGCCTTACCCTCACCATCACCCTCACCCTAAGCCTAAACATAAATCTAACAATAATCCTAAACCTAACCCTCTACCTCACTCTCAGGCTAACCCTAACGATAACCCTAAACCTAACTCTCACCCTAACCCTAACCCTAACCCAAAAAATAATCCTAACCCTAACCCTAAACCTAAACCTAAACCTCACCTTCACCCTAACCCCAACCCTAAACCTCACCCTAAGCCTCACCCTCAACATCACCCTCACCCTAAGCCCAACAGTAACCCTAACCCAAATCCTAAACTTAACACTCTCCCTCACCCTCATGCTAACCTTAACCCTAAACCTCACCCTAACACTAACCCTAACCCTTACCCTCACCCTAACCCTAACAATAACACTAACACTAAATGTAATCCTAATGCTCACCTTAATCCGCAAGCAAACCCTAACCCTAACCCTACACATCACCCTCACCATCACCCTCACCCAAAGCCTAATCCTAATCCTAAACATAATCCTAACCCTAAACATCATCTTCACCCTCTTCCCTACCCTAACCCTAACCCTCACACTCAACCTCACTCTCACCCTAACCCTCACCCTCACACTCACCCTAACCCTAAACCTAACCCTAACCCTCACCCTAACCCTAACCCTCACCCAACTTTTAAACTAACCCTCACCTCACCCTCACCCTAACCCTAACCTTAACCCTAACTCTAATCCTAACCCTAACCTAACCCTCACCCTCACCCTTACCCTAACCCTCACCCTAACCCTTGCCCTCACCCTAAACCTAACCCTAAACCTAACCCTCACACTAAACCTAACCCTCACCATAACAATAACCATAAGGCTAACAGTAACCCTAACCCTAACCCTAAACCTAACTCTCACCCTCACCCTATCCCTCACCCTAAACCTAACCCTAACAATAACCCTATCCCTAACCCTGATCTTAACCCTCATCCTCACCCTCACCCACATCCTAACACTCACACTAACCCTAAATCTAACAATAAACCTAACCCTAACCCTAACCCTCACCTTAACCCTAAAACTAACCTCAATCCTCAGGCTAATTCACATCCTAAACCTAATCCTAAACCTAAACCTCACCCTAACCCTAAACATCACCCTAACCCTAACCTCACCCTCACCCTCACCCTCAGCCTGTCCCTAACCTTAACCATAATCCTAACCCTGAACCTCATCCTCAACCTCAAACTAACCCTAACCCTAACCCTCACCCTTACCCTAATCGTAACCCTAAACCTAACCCTAAACCTCACCATAACCCTCACCCTCAACATAAACCTAACCCTAACACTCACCCTAACCCTCACCCTCAACATAACCCTAACCCTAATCCTAACCCCACCCCTCAGCCTAATCCTCATCCTAAACCTAAACCTCACCCTAACCCTAAAGTTCACCCTAGTCCTAAACTTCACCCTCAGCCTAACCCTAACCCAATGCGAATCCTAACACTGAACCTAACCCTCACCCTAACCCTTACCCTCTTCCTCACCCTAACCCTAAACCCAACCCTATCCCTAACCCTCTCCCTAAACTTAACCCTCATCCGAACCTTCACCTTAACACCTACCCTCACCCTAACCCTAACCTTAATCCTCACACTAACCCTAACCCTAACCCTCACCCTAAACCTCACCCTAACCCTCACCCTCATCCTAACCCTAACCCTCACCCTCACCCTAAACCTCACCCTCACCTTAACACTCACCCTAACCCTAAGCCTCATCCTAACCATAACCCTAATCCTAAGCCCAACCCTCAAACTAACCCCCACCATAACCCTAAACCTAACCCTAACCCTCACCCTAACACTAGCAATAACCCTAACCCTTACCCTCACCCTAACCCTTACCCTCACAGTCACCCTACCCCTCACACTAACCCTAACTCACAATCTAACCCTAACCCTAACCCTAATCCTCACACTAACCCTAAACCTAACCCTTACCCTTACACTCACACTAACCTTCACCCTAACGCTAACCCTAACCCTAAGTCTCATCCTCACCCTCACCCTCACCCTAAACCTAAGCTTCTTGCTCACCCAACCCTCACACTAAGCCCAAACCTCAACCTAAACATAACCCTAACCCTCAACCTCACCCTAACCCTAACCCTATCCCTAACCCTAACCCTAATCCTCACCCTCACCCTAACCTTAACCGTAACCCGAACCCGAGCCCTAACCCTAACACTCACCATAACCTTAACCCTAAACCTCACCCTCACCGTCAACCTAATGCTAACCCTAACCCTCACCCGAACCCTAACCCTATCCCTAATGCTAACCCTAAAGCTCAACCTTACCCTAACCCTCGCCCTAACCATCACCTTTAACCTAAACCTAACTGGAAACCTAAACCTCACACTAAACCTAACCCTCACACTCACCCTCACCCTAACCCTAACAATAACCCTAACCCTAACCCTAATGCTAACCCTCACACTCACCCTAACGGTAACCCTAACCCTATCAATAACCCTATTCCTAACACTAATCCTAACACTCATCCTCATCCTCAACTTCACCCTCACCCTAACCCTAACTATAACCCTAACCCTAACCATAACACTCACCTTAACACTAATCCTAAACCCACCACTCAGCCTAATCCTCAACCTAATCCTAAACCTAAACCTAAACCTCACCCTAACCCTAACTATCACCCTAACCCTAACCCTAACTCTCACCCTCAGCCTAACCCTAACCATAACACTAGTCCTAACCCTGAACCTCACAGTCACCCTAAACCTAACCCTAACCCTAACCCTCACCCTCAACCTCAACCTAACCCTAAACCTAACCGTATCCCGAACACTCACCCTAACCTTAACCCTCACGCTAACCCTCACTCTAATACATACCCTCACCCTAAACCTAAACCTAAACCTCACCCTAACTGTCACCGTCACCCTAACCCTCACTGAAACCTTAACCCTCATACTCACCCTAGCCCTCACCCTCACCCTAAACCTAACACTAAACCTAACCCTCACCCTAACACTCAACCTAACACTCACACTAAACCTAACCCTCACTCTCACCCTAACCCTCACACTAAAACTTACCCTAACCTTAACCCTAAACCGAACCCTTACCCTCACCATAACCCTAATCCTAATCCTCACACTAACCCTAACCCTCACCCTCACCCTCACCTTCAGCCTAACCCTATCCCTAACCTTAATCTTAACCCTGAACCTCACCCTCACCCTGAACCTAACCCTAACCCTAACCCTCACTTTCGCCCTCACCCTAACCCTAACCCTCTACCTTACCCTCATGCTAAACCTCATGATAACACTAACCCTAACCCTCACCCTCACCCTCACCCTAACCCTAAACCTAAACCTATCCCTAACCCTCAGCCTAACCCTAACCCTCAACCTAAGCCTCACTCTAAAACTCACCCTCACCCTAAACCACACCCTACCCTTACACTCACCATAACCCTAACTCTAAACCTACCACTCACCTGAACCCTCAACTTAAACCTAACCCTCACCATAACCCTAATCCTAAACCTAACGTTAACCTAACCTTAGCCCTCATCCTAACCCTAATCCTAACACTAACCCTCACCCTAACCCTCACCCTCACCCTTACCCTCACCCTAACCCTAAACCTCATCCTAACCCTAAACCTATCCCTAACGCCAACCCTCATCCTAACCAACACCATAGCGCTAAACCTAACCCTAATCCTCCCTAACACTAACAATAACCCTAAACCTCAGCCTCACCCTAACCCTCACCCTAACCCTTACCCTCACAGTCACCCTAACCCTCACACTAACCCTAACCCTCACACTAACCCTAACCCTCATCCTAATAATCACACTAAACCTAAGACTAAACCTAACCCTAACCCTCACACGAACACTCACCCTAACCCTAACCCTAACCCTAACTCTCACCCTCCCCTTAACCCTCAACCTATCCCTTACCCTCACGCTCACCCAACCCTCACACTAAGCCTAAACCTCAACCTAACCCTAACCCTAACCCTCAACCTCACACTAACCTTAACCCTAATCCTAACCCTAAACCTCATCTTCACCCTCTGCCTTACCCTAACCCTAACCCTCACCCTCAATCTCACCCTCACCATAACCCTCACCCTCACCCTCACCCTAACCCTAAACCTAACCCTAACCATCACACAACCTTAAACCTAAACCTCACCCTCAACCTCAACCTAACCCTAACCCTAACCCTAACAATAACACTATCCCTAACCCTAATCCTAACCCTCATCCTCACCCTCACCATCACCCTAACCTTAACCCTAACCCTAAACCTAACAATAACCCCACAATCAGCCTAATCCTAATCCTAAACCTAAACCTAAACCTCACCCTAACCCTGAACATCACCCTAACCCTAAACTTTACCCTCACCCTCACCCTTACCCTAACCCTAACCCTAACACTCACCCTAACCCTAAACCTAACCCCAACCCTCATCGTAATCCTCCATCATAAACCTAAACCTAAACCTTAACCTCAAACTAACCTAACCTTAACCCTCACGCTAACCTTCACTGTAATACATACCCTCACCCTAAACATAAACCTAACCCTCACCCTATCCTTCACCGTCACCCTAACCCTCACCCAAACCCTAACCCTCACACTCACCCTAATCTTTACCCTCACCCTAAACCTAACACTAAATCTAACAATCTCCCTAACACTCACCCTAACACTCACACTAAACCTAACCCTCACTTTCACCCTAACCCTAACACAAAACATTACCCTAACCCTAAACCTAAACCTAACCCTTACTCTCACCATAACCCTAAACCTAATCATCACATTAACCCTAACCCTAACCCACACCCTAAACCTCACCCTAACCTTCATCCTCACCCTAACCCTAAACCTCACCCTCACCCTCACCTTCAGCCTAACCCTAACTCTAACCCTAATCTTAACCCTGAACCTCAACCTCACCCGGAACCTAACCCAAACCCTAAACCTCACCCTCACCCTCACCCTAACCCTAACCCTAAACCTAACCCTAACCCTCACCCTAACCCTAACCCTCACCCTTACCCTCAATCTAACACATACCCTAACCCTAAACCTACCCCTCACCCGAACCCTCACCCTAACCCTAACCCTCACCCACACCCTAACCCAAACACTCACCCTCACCCTAGACCTCATCCTAACCCTAATCCTAAACCTAACCCTCACCCTAACCCTCACCCTCACACTTACCCTGACCCTAACCCTAAACCTCTTCCTAAATGTAAACCTTTCCCTAATCCCAGCCCTCATCCTAACCCCCACCATAACCCTAAACCTAATCCTAACCCTCACCCTAAGACTAACCATAACCCTAACCCTCAGCCTCACCCTAACCCTCACCCTTACCCTTACCCTCACAGTCACCCTATACCTCACACTAACCCTAACCCTCACCCTTACCCTAACCCTAACCCTATTCCTCACAATAACACTAAACCTAACCATAAACCTAACCCTCACACAAACACTCACCTTAACCCTAAACCTAACCTTAACTCTCACCCTCAACTTAAGCCTCAGCCTATCCCTTACCCTCCGCTCACCCAACCCTCACACTAAGCCTAAACCTCAACTTAACCCTAACCTTAACGCTCACCCTCACCCTAACCGTAACCATAATCCTAACCCTAAACCTAATCGTCACCCTCTGCCTTACCCTAAACCTAAACCTCACCCTCAACCTCACCCTCACCCTAACCCTTACCCTCACGCTCACCCTAACCCTAACAATAACCCTATCCCTAACCATAATCCTAACCCTCTACTTAACCCTCACCCTCATACTAAACCTCATCATAATCCTTATGCTCACCCTAACAATAACCCTAATCCTCACCCTAAACCTAACCCTAACCCTCACTTTCACCCTAACCCTAACCCTCACCCTCACCCTCACCCTCAGTCTAACACTAACCCTAACCCTAATCTTAACCCTGAACCTCACCCTCACCTAACCCTAAACTTCATCCTCACCCTCACCGTCACCCTAACCCTAATCCTAACCCTATCCCTAACCCTCATCCTTACTCTAACCAAGACAATAACCCTCAACCTAACACATACCCTCACCCTAATCCTAACCCTAACCTCAATCTAACCCTCACCCTAATCCTAACCCTCTCCCTAAACCTCACCCTCACCCAGAAGCTCACCCTAAGCTAACCCTAACCCTAAACCTATCCCTCACCTGAACCCTCAACCTAACCCTAAACCTCAACCTAACCCTAACCCTCACTCTCACCCAAGCGTTCATCCTAACTCTAATCCTAGCCCTAGACCTCAATCTAAACCAAACCCTCAACCTGACCCTAACCCTCTCCCTCACCTTAACTTTCACCCAAACCCTAACCCTCATCCTAACCATAACCCTAACCCTAACCCCAACGCTCACCCTAACCCCCACCATCACCCTAACCCTCACCTCAAAACTAACAATAACCCTAATCCTCAGCCTCATCCTAACCCTAACCCTAACCCTTACCCTCACCATAACCCTACCCCTTACACTAACCCTAATGCTGACCCTCAGCCTCACCCTAACCCCAACCTTAATCCTAACCCTAAACCTCATCTTCACCCTCTCTCTCACCCTAACCCTAATTCTAACAATAACCTTATTCCTAACCCTAATCCTAACCCTCATCCTCACCCTCACCCTAACCGTAACCCTAACCCCAACCGTAACAATAAACCTAACCCTAACCCTCACCCTAACCCTAATGTTAACCCCACCCCTCAGACTAATCCTCACCCTAAACCTAAACCTAAACCCTAAAGATCACCCTAACCCTAACCCTCCCCTCAACCTCACCCTCAGCCTAACTCTAACCCTATCCCAAACCCTCAACCTAACCTTAACCCTCAACCTAACCCTAACCCTAACACATACCCTCACCCTAACCCTAACCCTAACCCTCACCCTAACGCTCACCTTAACCCTAACCCTCACCATAACTCTCACCCTCAACATAACCGGAACACTAACCCTCACCCTAATGCTAACCTTAACCCTAAAACTCACCATCACCCTAACCCTCAACTTCACCCTAACCCTCATCCTTTCCCTAAATATCACCCTAACAGTAACACTCACCCTAACCCTAACCCTAAACCTGACACTATGCCTCACCCTCACCATCACCCACACCCTAAGCCTAACCCTAAACCTAACTCTAATACTAAACCTAACCCTCTCCCTCACCCTCAGGCTAAACCTAATACTAACCCTAACCTTAACCCTCATCCTAACCCTCACCCTCAACATAACCCTAACCCTCATCCTAATGCTAACCCTAACCCTAACCCTCACCCTCAACCTAACCCTCACTGTCACCCTAACCCTTACCCAAACACTAACCCTCACACTCACCCTAACCCAACCCTAACCCTGACCCTATGCCTCACCCTCACCATCACCCTTACAATATGTCTAACCGTAAACCTAACCTAATCCTAAACCTAACCCTCTCCCTCAACCTCATGCTTACCCTAAAGCTAAATCTAACCGTACACCTCACCATAACCCTTACACTCACCCTAAACCTAACCCTAATCCTCACACTAACCCTAAATCTAACCCTCACCCTAAACCCAACCCTAACCCTCACCCTAACCCTAACTGTCTGCCTTACCCTCACCCTCAGCCTAATCCTAACCCTAACCCTAATCCTTAGAGTTAACCTCAACCTCACCCTGAACCTAACCCTAAAACTTACCCTCACCTCATCGTCACCCTAACCCTAATCCTAAGCCTTTTCCTAACCCTCACCCTAACCATAACCCTCACCCTAACACATACCTTCAACCTAATCCTAACCCTATCTCTCACCCTAACCTTCATCCTAACACTAACCCTCTCCCTAAAGCTCATCCTCAACCTAAACCTCACCCTGACTTTTACCCTAACCCTAACCCTAAAACTAAACCTACCCCTCACCCGAACCCTCACCCGAACCCTAACCCTCAACCTAACCCTATCCCTATCCCTAACCCTCACCCTCACCCTAGCCCTCATCCTAACCCTAAATTTAACCCTAACCCTCACCCTAACCCTAACCATCACCCTCACCCTAAACCTCCCCCCCACCTTAACCCTCATTCTAACCCAAAACCTCATCCTAAACATAACCCTAACCCTAACCACAACCCTCACCCTAACACTCACCTTAATCCTAACCCTTTCCTAAAC
>NW_027205549.1:0-14386 GCF_024711535.1 Dipodomys merriami | reverse complement strand
TGAAGGGGAAACAAAGGAGGAGGCAACAATGCTTGAAAAGAAATATACTCAATACCTTGCCATTGTAATTGCAACTCCTTGGTACGGTATTTTCACAATAAAAAAAAAAACTTCAAAAAATATTTATCCCTTAATATAATTCAAATACCAATCAAGAGTAATTTTATATAATCATTACAATTGTCATTTTATTACTATCATAAAACAGAATAAAATACCAGTCCCAATTATTACCTACATATCATTAGTCTTAATTCCTAATCATTATCTAAATATCTTAAACAATCTAAATAGTCATGTCTTTAATATAGACATAAATATTCTATCCTTTTTACTTAACATTTTCCAGGGGCATATATTCATGTTTCATTTTTTAAATTTTTTATTTTATTTTTATTTTTTGTGAACATACTGTGCAGAGAGGTTACAATTACATGGGCAAGATAATGAGTACATTTCTTATCAAACATTGCAGCTTCCTCCTTTGTTTACCCTTCACATCCCTTCCTAGCCTTCCCTCACCCCCCCCCACTCAATTCTCCCCCCCCACCAAAATTGTAAAGTTCGTTTTCCATATGACAACTTGTACTTCTCTTTGTTGCAAGGGGCCACCTGGATCCTTAAACGACTTGTTTTTCCCCATCTCCTCCACAATTTATACCGACATCAAATATAGTGAAAGCAGGGGTTATACTGTGGGGGAGGGACATATAAAGCAACAAAGAAATAATCTAATAAATGCGTTAGAAACAAATGCATGAAAGAAAAAAAAAACATTTAAATACATATCTAAGGGTTCATTTTCCTTGCATCACACTAAATCTACCAGCACAACTATGTTTATTGCAGCATTATTTACCATAGCTAAGATATGGAACCAACCCAGATACCTCTCAGTAGATGAATGGATCAAGAAAATGTGGTATATATACACAATGGAATTCTAAGCCTCCATCAGAAAGAATGACATTCCCCCATTTATTAGGAAATGGAAAGGCTTAGAAAAATTATAATAAGTGAAGTAAGCCACTCCCAAAGTAACATGGGTCCCATTGTTTCCCTTATTTGCAATATCTAGTATATGTATGAGTCCAGCAGAAAAGGTCAGATAATATATTCATGTTTCTAAGAAATGTTCACAGCAGTTAAAAATACTTTTGTGAAATTAATGTGATTCATGTTGTTGTTGTTGTTGTTTGTAAGGCCTGGACATTGTCCCTAAGCCTTTTTGTGCTCATGGCCAGCACTGTAGTACTTGAAGCAAAGGGCTAATTGCTGTTTTTGAGTGGTTAATTGGAGACAAGAATCTAACATGAACTTTTCTGTCGGGGCTAGATGTGAAAACAGCTGCTAGATCTCAGCAGCCAGAGGAGCTAGAATTATAGGTGTGAGTTACTGGCACTTGGTTTGATGATTTTTTTAATTTTAATTATGTTTGAAGATGTTTGTTTCACTCTAATGCACACAATTCTATACATAAATATATATATATATATATATATATATATATATATACATATGTATGATGACAAATTCCCTCTAAAAATGTATAAATTTCCACACATAACATTTATACACACACACACATACACACACACACACACACACACAAACACACACATATTTCTGAATATATAGGCTCCCTCAAAAACTTTTATGCTACTATTTTTTACCCTTTTCATGTCAAAGATATATAGTCTATTTTTCCAAAATTTTTCTAGAGTAAAGTGACTAATATTTCAATAGAAAGTAGAATATATTATTTTCAAGGTAATTTTAGATATACACATGATCTTGTAGTAATATTTATAGTATATTACTTGAAAAAGTTGTGTTCAAACCCTTAAATATTTGTGTGTAATGACAGGGAGAGAGGAAGTTAATTCATACTGGTTAGGAATGTGCAATACTTCAAAAATCGGTTCAATAATTTGTTATAAGCACATAGTCAAGCTACCTGATATGGCTTAGTTTTTTTATTTCTTTATTTATTCAAAATTTTAACATGAATGCATGCACAGTGGTAATATTAAAATTATTAATCAAAATACAAATAATACAAAATCATAGACACATACCAGGCTTTCAATAATTAGCACTTATTATGCTAATAATTTTGTTGAAGATGATGGTGACCAGAGTGACCCTGATAATGACAATGTTATGATTGAAAAGGAAAAATTTTTAGACATCTTTGAAGCTAGATTTCCCACATTGAATACATAATAATAAACAGAGTTGGATTACATACAATAAGAATAACAAGAGGAGAGTTTCAATATCAAGAAATACAATCACATAATCAGGTGAGACAGTAAATCCATATGTGATTTTTGCAGTCTCTCTAATGTCTATTCACTCTTCTTGTTGGTATTGTTTGCTTATAAATAAAATCGTTTATTTCCACATGTTTATTATCCCACATAGATAAAATATAATAATCTGAGTGCTTTGTTATCAAATGTTCTTGTTTTTTCTAGCCTTGGGAACTTAGGAGAAACCCTTTCACCACCCACATAGCCAGTTGCTTAGTTACATATCCTTAGAAGGTAACAACACATACCTCAAGCATGCTTCACTCATTAGGCAGAAATCCTTATTCAGTTTTAGTTTCTTTCCAGTTCACTGAAGAAAATCTATGTATAAATTTATGAAGAACACTTGGCAACACATACAGCAATAAGAAAATTTTGATGGACTAAGATTAGTTTTCAACCTAGTGTGATTAGTTCAAGTAACATTCTCATCTAGATACTATTCAATAACGAATGTTTTCCAGTGATATGTTGAGTATGTTCTTCAATGCAACTGTAGACACATGACCCAATTTACATAATACCACTTACATATCTGTAGTTGCCTTCAAAGGACACAGCCCTTAGAGCCAGGAGGTAAAATATATTTTTATTTCTGCATGAAACAATTTGTGACTTTATACCAACAAACTGAATTTGACTCTTTCCTTATTTGTAAACTAGGGTGGAAAATGTAAGGACTCGTCACTTTTCCTTTTTCTTGCTCTAGGAGTAAGCAAATGTATTCTTCAATATTTCTGGTAGATTACATCCATTTATAGATGAGAAATGTAAGGCCAACAGTCAATTTAGTGAGTAAATAATGATACTAGAATTTGTGTCTGAGCTCTTCCCTCTGCATACTTACAAGGAGCAGTAATTTGTTGATGGAGAGGACCAATATGTAAAGACAATGGGGAAAAAACATACTTTGTAAATAGCTGTTTAAGACTAGGTGACCAGTGATGAGTACATGAAACAGACTTGTGTCAGGGGCATAAAAAGGAGTACATAGAAATCATATTAGTGCTGGGTGCCAGTGGCTCATGTCTGTAATCCTATCTACACAGGAGGCTGAGATCTGAGGATCACGGTTCAAAGCCCGCCAGGGCAGAAAAGTCCATGAGACTCTGATCTCCAATGAAAACCACTAGAAAACTCGAAAATAATGCTGTAGCTCAAGAGGTAGAGTGATCTCCTTGAGCTGAAGAGCACAGGGACAGCACACAGGCCCAGAGTTCCAGCTCCATGACCAACCAAAAAAAAAAAGAAAGAAATCAAATTAGTAACAGAAACTAAGAAAATCTTGATCGTTCATCTTATATAATGGGTGGAGTAGAAGGGTAAGAAGAAATCTAAAGGGTTCTACATCTATGACCAGGCAAATGTGTTAGTGATATTCTTGGCGATAAGGATTACAGGTGAAAATGATGGATTTAGGGGAAAAAATCTCTGATAATTCTAAAGTTTATAATAAACAGATGCAAAGATAGGTCTGTTTAGATATCATCAAAATATCCATGACCATGAATATGAAAAAGAATGATAAAATTGGGGACATTATTAAAAGGAAGAGGAAAAGAAAAGTTATGACATAAGTGTAGCATTGTGAGCACCAGTGTGGACAAGATTGGAAGAAAGAGATAAGGAAACAAGAAAGTAATAAAAACAGATTTACAGAAGTGAAGAAAGGAAAGAATTTGCAGGAAGAAAAGGTCAAAACTGTTACAGAGACATTGAAGGAAATATGCTATTTGGATTTGAAAACTAAAAGGACATAGACAAGTTTTTTTTTTTTTTTTTTAGGGGCAGGGGGTCCGGTCATGGGACCTGAACTCTGGGCCTGGGCACTGTTCCTCAGCTCTTCAGCTCAAGGCTAGTGATCTAACACTTGAGTCACAGCGCCACTACCGTTTTTTTCTTTTTTGCTTATGTGGTGCTGAGAAATCGAACCCAGGGCCTTAGGCATGCAAGGGAAGTACTCTACCACTGAGCCAACTTCCTAGCCTGATAGACAAGTTCAATAAGAACAGTGTTTTGGTGAACTGGTAGAGATGTATGTCATATTGATGAAATTTTGTGATATGAATGTGAAGCCATAAAATTCCAGATCCATGAATTCAACAAATCCTGTTGATTTTAAATGTTAGGAACAAATGCTTTTATCCTGACCTTAGAAGTATTATACAGATGTAACTGTCATGAACTTTACTTAGATATATTCTGTGAATATTTTTGAAGACTGTTTAACCAGGAGATTATGGTTGAACTATAGCACAGACATGCCTAATTTGCCCTACAGTTCCAATGAGTGATCCATGTATCTACATCAGTTTGGAATTTTATTGAAATATTGTTAGCTATGTTTGGTTATCTTTTCAGACTATTCATTATAAACATAGGACAATACCACCAAGTAAAGTTTGAACATTCAGTTTTACTGATGTTACTGAACACTCTGCAAATTGATTCTTCTTTAGAATAGAAAATGCCTCAATAGCCATTGATATGTCATAACTGTCATATACTCTATTTAAATATAATTCTTGTTAGGGATATCTCCATGCTGAAATAACCCTCTCAATGAACCTGCCACAAATTCTTATATGTAGGAAGTGCTCTTATAAACTTCAAGCTTTTATTGAATGGAAGAGTTCAGACATTACCCTCACCACAACGACTAAATGCCTAAAAAGATAAGACATTTTGTTTTACTACCTTTCTTTTATTTTCTGATACACATATGCATTTAGGGAAGGATTCTGATGTAACAATAATACAATGGTGACTTGTAATAACACAACATCTAGGATCTAGTGTTAATTCAGTTACTTACTAATTAGCTCCAAAGTGTGTGGATATTTTTATTTCTCCTGGGTAAACTAATGAGCTCCAAGAAAATATCCCTAAGGAGCCTTTCAATTCAGATATCACTGTTTGTCGCAAAATGCCTTAAATTCTACACCCTCTAATGTGGGCATAGAGTTATACTGTGGAACTTTTCTCCTCAGAGAGTGAGTACTACCCTATTGGTTAACATGGACAAAGTACCTTCATACATAGACTGGGTGTTTGCAAACAAGAAGTGGTATTTGAACAATGTTTTTAGCAGTTTGCACAGAAGAAATGGAAATAGAGCAACTGTGAAATCAAAAGGAACATGCAAAAGACAAAGGTACAAAGTAGAATGTGCCAAGGAAATGCTGATGTGCAATTTCAAATAATGTGCTCAGGTGTGAGGGTGTGTTCAAAGTATAGCGTCAGAGAATATACTTGGATATCTTGAGAAAAAAACTGCATTAAACTATTCTGGGATTATCATACAAGTACAAACTCGTTACACTGACTCTCTAATCAGTCACAACATCATTAATTTAGGGAGTATTTTCCAAGAGCATACTGAGAAAAAGAGGACTCATCACAATTATTGTTCAGGTTGATGTAACGACAATCACATAAAGTTTCTTAGAAGTCTTCATATATTTTGGAGCATTAAAGTGGTAAAAAGCCAAGTAAATATTTTGCATGTATCTAAATTAAGTGGGACATATTATATTGGTGTCTCTTTAACTTGGATGTTATATTGTACTCTAAGTTGGGACAATGATCTGCTTTCAGTTATTTTCTTCTCTTCCCCTTCTTTTGCCCTTCCACTTAATGAGACATACTTGAGCTTGCATTTTTAAATCGTTCAAAATTATATGAATTTCTCCATACTTCTCGCAGCCTCCTATATCTTTCTCAAGGGAATATCTTTTCACTACCATTTTTTATCCCATATGATATTGGATATCTTCTTGACTAATTCAGTGCAAGATACACATTAGACTCATACATATATCTCAACACTTGTACCACCATAAAATCCTATCTTACTTAGAAATCATGATTTCAGTATGTCTGGGGAGGGGACATCTGTCATTTTTGAATGACCATAATTGTTACTTACATGCAAGCATGTTTTAAACCAATATGCCTCTCAGTAGATGAATGAATAGGCATGTCCATTGCGGTGCTGTGGGCTGTGGCATGGATGAGGAAGAAAAATGGTTGGCTACCCTTTGTTATTAATCCTGGGCCCCGGGGCTGGCCTGACGGAGAGTTTCCCTGCATAGGATAAGTATTTTTATAGTTATCCTTTATTGTCTATTTTTGATCTACACACTCTTGCCTAGTGCTTTCCTTTTTTACATTTAGGGCAAATTCCTCTTCCTCTCTTGTTAACATCAGTAGCGTTTTTACAATTCTTCTTTATATGTCCCATTTGACCACATCCAAAACATTTTAGATTAGCGGGTTTGGTTTGTAAAGCATGCAAGGTAGTGGGCATAGTTTCAGCACAAACAACTGCATAAGCCGGGATTCAGATGTAATGTCTTTACACGCCCTTAAATATGTATTTACATCCCCAGATTCTTTAATAGGCAATAGGGCTCATCTACAGTCCTCATTAACATTCTCACAAGCCAACATGCCCAGTAGTTGTTGCTGTGCAGCCTCTCCCACAACAGTAAGTTCCAAGGTCAGTTTCAATCATGATAAAAATTCAACATAGGGTTTATTAAGTTTTTGAATTACTTTTGTCCAGGAGCCATAATGCTCTCCTACCAGCCGAATCCTCTCCCATGCCTCAATACCTATGTCTCGTAACTACTCATGGATCTCTTCAGGAGAGTTCACTTGCATATTAGCAACTGCATATTTTTCTGTTCTACTCAACATGGGAAAGGTTATGACCTATAGGCGCGGATTATTGCTCTGTGCATTTTGTCTAGTCCTTTCTGTACATAACTCAGTAAACCACATTTGCCATTGTAGGTATTCAGGATCCTTAATTAGGCTCTACAAAGCAACTTTCAATCCTCGAGAGCAAAATTATTGTAATGTCGGGCAAGCCCATTAAACAATTCCTTACCATAATGAGACTGAGGACCATACAACGTCACTGCCTTCTTAAGTTTACCAATATCATTGACAACAACACCTTCATATTTGACTGGTTGAGCTAAATCATTCATAGGGGCTGATCAAATTACAGGATAAGAAAAAATATGCATTTCATCATCAAACTCACTGTCTAAGCCTTCTGTTTTGTGAGGGAGTGACACGGTAAAAATTGCTTCGGCAAGCAGAGGAGCAGAAGGCTGTTTTACTTTCACTTTCTCAGATTCTCTTTCACTCTGCCAATTTCTAACTCCATATGTTGTAATCTTGATAAAATCAATTCCATTTGCTCAGACATTCTATTTACGCTTTCAGATTGTTCTTTTTCAGGCTTCTTTACTTCTTGTTTTTTCTGTTAATTGTGATGCATCCTTATCTATTACGTCCTTAACCTCAGAGTCCAATTGTAAATCTACAATAGAAGGGGTGGCCTCTTTTCTCATTTAAAGCTTTAAAAAGGGTATGTAAAATAGCCCAAATGGACCAAAATCTAACGGGAATCCTTTCCCCTTCTCAAACAGCTCTTTCTACATTATATTTTACTCATTTCCAATTATCAACATCTAATGTCCCTTCAACGGGGAACCAAGGATTCCATTCCCTAACTACATTAATACACATTTCTATGTCAAAAGAAGAAATAGTTATACCATAAGCAGCAAGTAAATGTTTTAGCATATGTAAGTACGGAGTAGACTTAACTTGTCCCATCACCCTGTAATTAAAAAAGTACTTACCTGTATATACCTTCCTGAATTCAACACTTCAGGGTCCCTGTTTGGGTGCCAGTTGGCAACGTCTAAGGCATTGGGGTCCCTGGGTAAGGGTCACAAAATCACCAGGATACAGGGGATACAGAGTGCAAACAGCAATTGCCACTGCATGCTGTGCTTTATTGCTAGTGGGTATTTAAAGACAAGCAAGTATTATATTTGCCAAGATTTAGTCAGGAAATATTCACACAAAGAATTTCAACAGATACAATTTTGCTTAAACTATGAGACAATGTCTTTGTATATTTTTATCTAAACTATTTTAGAGCAAGTTCAAACCACTTCCCTGTACTCAGGAAAATGCTTGACTAGCTGTTCCTCTATGCTTATGTAAGCAGAAGAGCTACTTCCTCAGCTCCCAGGAATCTGACAGGAGCTTTGAGATAGGGAGAGAGAACATATTCCCTCTCTAACTTGGCATGCCAAGAGCTTTCCACATACACAAATACAGTCCTCAGATAATCCTGAGGCCGGAGCCTGCATCATTCTGCCCCTCCAACACAGACCATGAGGTTTCACACAGATTGTCTCACCAACTCTTCTATTGATTTAAGCAAAACAAAGCAAAGCAAAGCATACAAAATAGACTTTATGGTTAATTAAGCTGCTATTAAAAATTCTAGGCAGAACTATACTGTTAAATGATGAGTTAGTAAATATGGTTTGTAGATACTTATCTCACATGTGTCACAAAAATAACATGGATTCATAACTAGAAACTCTGAAGTGTACAGTATATTAATTAGGTGAGTTTCATTCGGTACCCAATGAAGAGAACACCACACGGTATTCATTCAGGTAAAGTAGTTTATTTACTGAACTGCTGCCAATGCCATATATGGTGGAAAGCCATGTAAAAAAATGGGGGACCCAACCTGGGAGAAGTATGTATCTATGTAAAGGACCAGATGAGGTGTGGCAGTTTGAGGGAAACTCTGGCGACACTGGATCTGGATGTGACTTCAAGTTCTGGAACTCACCTCTGGTCAGATGGAAAGTGTGACCAGAGGCTGACCAGGTTGTGACTTAACAGGATGGGGAGGTGGCTAACTCCAGGTGTGCCAGATACTAGGCAACACATGAAGGGTTGAAACTTAGCCAAGAAGTGTGAAGGTGTCTGAATAGGGTCTGCATGGCCTGGGGCAGACCTAACACCAAATACAGGTAGTACCTCTGACATATGACTCCTGACTCCAAACAATTCATTCTCAATCATTTTCTTTCTTTCTTTCTTTCTTTCTTTCTTTCTTTCTTTCTATCTTTCTTTCTTTCTTTCTTTCTTTCTTTCTTTCTTTCTTTCTTTCTTTCTTTCTTTCTATCTTTCTTTCTTTCTATCTTTCTTTCTTTCTTTCTTCCTTCCTTCCTTCCTTCCTTCCTTTCTTTCTTTCTGTCTTTCTTTCTTCCTTCCTTTCTTTCTTTCTGTCTTTCTTTCTTTCTTTCTTTCTTTCTTTCTTTCTTTCTTTCTTTCTTTCTTTCTTTCTTTCTTTCTTTCTATCTTTCTTTCTTTCCTTCTTTCCATCTTTCCTTCTTTCCTTCTTTCTTTCTTTCTTTCTTTCTTTCTTTCTTTCTTTCTTTCTTTCTTTCTTTCTTTCTTTCTTCCTTCCTTCCTTCCTTCCTTCCTTTCTTTTCTCCCTTCCCCTCTCTCACTTTTATTTTTTTGGTCGGTCATGGGGTTTGAACTGTGGGCTTGGGCACTGTCCCTCAGCTCTTGAGCTCAAGGTGAGCTCTCTACTGCTTGAGCCACAGCGCCACTTCTGGTTTTTGCGTGGTTTATTGGAGATAAGGGTTTCACGGACTTTCCTGCCCAGGCTGGCTTTGAATCGCAATCCTCAGATCTCAGCCTTCTGAGTAGCTAGGACTACAGGTGTGAGCCACCAGTGCCCAGCTCTCTCTCTCTATCTCTCCCCTCTTTCACTCACCCTCCCTCTCTTCCCTACTTCAGTATTCTCAACTCTCAAATAATGAACACTTGCTGAGTTGAACTCACAGGCTGGGAGAGCAGCTTAATTGGCATATGTGAAATTTATTTAATGTTTCCTTACACCTCTACCACAGGTCACTGGAATCAAATAATGAACACTCAGCAGCATAGCATCTTAAGCCATTTGTAGGAGGAAAGCAAGCATGCTCACTGCCTTCTGTGAGGTCGACCCTAGGAAGGTGGGGCAGACTCCTCCCTCATCTTGCTAAAACTCAGCCCAGTTTCTGCATCAGTAGAGGTTACTGCCTACAAGTGTCCCAGTTACCCAAGTGACACAAGTACTAGGCAGAGGCTTAGCCTCTTGTGGTTCTGAGATTAATGGCATGATTCAACATGATCCACTAGTTTGTTGTGATTGGGACTTCTAGAATTTTTGGTTAGACTATGTTCAAATTGTGATCTATTTATTTCTGATTGCTAAGCATGATTATAGATGTGAACCAGCACATCAGACCATTCAAAGTTCTTTATCCCACATGGAAGACGTGAAGTTTATTTTACCAAATGACATACAAGTTGACAGACATAAAAGTAAGTCCTTAATTCTGGTCAAGATGTGTTATTAATGTGAAACAAAATTACTTAGCAAAATATCTGACTACTGTGATTATACTTTCAAACTTACCCTAAACTTTAATATCAAATCACCTATATTAGCCAATGATTCGCTCAAATTACCTGTAATCATTTATGTCTGTCCTATCTTCTAGAAGTATGGAGAACTGGAGCTTACACAATTAACTAAAGTGGTAGAATTTGAGAGGATCACAGTTCTAAATCAGTCTAGGAAGGAAAGTATCAGCCATATCAACCTACTAGGTGGGTATATTGGAATGCAATCATGATCCCTGATTTTGGGGCTTGGTGTAAAAATTGCTACTCTATGAGTAAAGTAAATTAAACAAGAAAGGATTGGTGCAGTGACTCCAGTGGTGGAATACTTGTCTGGCAAACACAACATCAAAACTCAAATCAACTTACTAAAGATAAAATAAGAAAAGGAAAAAAAGAACAACTCATACTGAGCATGCGTTCAATGTAAAGATTTACACTACATTATTGTAGTTATTAATACCATCATTTCTAGGAGCACACACATTTTGTGTGAAGACTAAATGAAAAAAATGACACCCTATATATAAAGCTTTGGTAAAACACGAGTCTAACTCACAATGGTGAACACTTAAGATTGCATGTGCAGTGGTGTTGCAGGGATGTTAAGGTTTATGGAAGTCCATGAACTTGACATGATGAAATTACCTAACCATACATAACCATACAATTAACTGGACAGATACAGTTGATATATATATTACACACACATGTATGTATATATTAAGTGACATATAAATAAAATGAAAAATTTATAAGGAATAGAGCTAGATGCCATGTCTGACTCAAGCAGAAAAGGTCAGATAAGTTGGTGTTAGGGAAATGAACTCTAAGGTATGTATTCAAAAATTTTACTTTCATTCCATTTTTTCTAGTACATTTATAAGTTTAATTCTTTGTTGCTTTTTATGTCCCTCCCCCATGATATAATCCCTGCTTTCACTATATTTTATGTTGTTATAATTTATGGAGGGGAAGGGAAAGAAAATCATTTAAATAGGGATTACAGGTGGACCCATTGCAACAATGAGACGTACAAGTCCTATGTCTAAAATGAACTTTACAACTTTGTTAGCGGGAGGTGGAGGGTCGGGTAGGCTGATGGGGAGAGGATGGGATGGGAAGGGGAATAAAAGGAGGAGGCTACAATGCTTGATAAGATATGTACTCATTATCTTGCCCATGTAATTTTAACCCCTCTGTACAGTATTTTCACTATAAAAAATATGAAGAAAAGAATCAGCTGCTGTGGACTAAAAGTTTGCGATAATCCTTCTAAATTAATGACTGCACATGTTGTTACATGTCTACCATCCCAACTCCAGAGGACCAGGGCTGGTGAAGGATACCTGTCACAGATAGGAAGACCTCGAATAGCCCAGCAAGAGCTTATATTGAGGCTCTGTTTCAGAAATTCCCAAGACAGAAAGGTGGCTCCTCAGAGCCAGTGAGAGGACACAAGTCGTGGGTCATGGGGCCCTCAGAGGGGTGTCTGACCCGGGGTAGGGGTGGTTTGGGGGCAGCCACTCACCTGTGCTGCTGGGAGAATTTGCTTTAGGATGCTCCAGGTCGAGCGAGCAGTGATGGCAGTGGCATTGCAGACACATGGCCTCAGAGCAAAGAACCTGGGCCAGGGAGCAGGTTGGGGCTCTATGCGGCCTGGCAAGGTGCCATTGCCTGATGTTTGAAATTCCGCACCTTGGGAAGGAGGGAAAGAAGCCAGGGTGAGGGCAGGCATCTCAATTTCCTTCTATATTCCAAAGTTGCCTGGAGTCTCTTCCTCACCACTCAGCCATCTCTACCTTCCTTAATTGCTGGTAGTGGTGTAAACTAACAGAAGGAATCCTGGTGCTACCAGGCAGCATGGAATGTGGGCGTGACCACCATTCTTGTATCTCATTGGTCAGAAAGAACTATGAAAGAATGGGGGTGTGGCCAGAATCCTGTGATCCAAGCAGCATGGGCAGAGTCAAGAAATAGCAGCTCCCCCAGCCCTTTTCTCAGGGAACAATGTCCAATTCAGTTGGATACAAGAAGGTGACCTCATTTAGCTGGATGGTTTCACAGATTGTTGTGTATGTCTGTTTGTTCCCATTCCCAGTCCTTGTACTCAGGATATGTGCACAGTCTGTGAGCTGCTTTTGATCAAGGCTGGCCTTCCACACTAGAGCCACAGTGATTCTGTCTTTGTTGGCACTGAAGTTGGACTTCTTGCCTAGGGTGTCTTCGACTATGATCCTCCCATCACAGCCTTGTAAGTATCAAGGAGGACTGCTGAGAGCCACTGGTGCCTGCCTAATCATTGGTCTTGTTGATGTTCTTGGACAGACTGGTGAGTTCCCTATCCTCGGGTTTAAGTGGTGGAAGCTGTAGCCCACAGTTGGAATCTTCGTCCTGCCACCTCCAAATGGAAGGAGATCCTAAGCAACATATTCCTGTCCATATGATTACCAATGGAATATGATGAATGTCATGATTGAAAGAGCAGTTCTTGAATGATTCTAGGATAAAATTATACACAATTATGTTATAGGACACTGATCGATGTTAGTTAATATTTTATGAGGCATTTAAACAATCACATTAATAAAATGGAGGAATAATGAAATACCTTAGAATTACTATGCTATTACATACTATAAAGGTGCCATTTTTCTGCCAAGACTGAGACTGGAACTGGTCTTGTTAACTCTGTTGCACTGTGTGGGAAGGGGAAACTGGACTCCTAGAAGTCAAGAAATTCATGTCTATTCTTTAGGCCTGAAATAGATCCCCACCACTAGAAAACATCTTATTCATGTACAATTTACATATATGATTTATATTTATATACATATGTTGACTCCATATTGCATTCAGTGCAGTTATTTTATTTTTTGTTTTATTCATGTATTGACCATTTATTTTGACTATTATGCACATAAAACATTTTTTACATTGATTACATAAGATAGAGGTCTGCATATGTATTCCACTTCATACCTGACACCCAGGACTTTCACAGAAAAGGAAAACGTGTGTCACCATCAAGTTCTTACTCCACAATTCATTTTTGGGGAGTGCTGGCATCTGACCTCATGGCCTACAAGCCTACAAGGCCCAATTCATGAATGGTTGAGTGTCAGCACGCCATCCTGGGGCAAATTGAGCTGACAGGCTGTTGCCAGGACCTGAGCTCAAGCCCCAGGGGTTAAAAAAATAAGAACAGATTGACATGCAGATGGAAGTATGCTAAAAAATATGTGTTTTTACAGAGTATCGGAGATGTCTATACATTATTCAGTTATATAGACTATATTCTTACCAATTCCTGGATATTAGTCATGCGTCCATGTAATTAGTGTTATTGTTTTCATCCTTATACTATTAATGAAATCAATCAGTGTCCTGAAATTATTGTGTTCCTGTAAGTAATAATATTCATTTTATGCTTCATAAATATTAAATAAAATCAATTAGCTTCCTGAAATGTTGCTGTCTAATTTTATAGGAGCATCATTCTTGATCAACTCATCGAACCTTGACATTGATAATATTCCATTGTTCTTCCTATGGATGGGAACCATTTTCTTAGTATCTCCTGCCATTGGTTGGTGTTAGGAGGGGGATTCAAAATCAGGGCCTATGTTGCCATGTGGGCCTATGGCTTCCCAGCTAGTCTGCCAGCCTTCAGCATTGCAAGGTGAAGTACCCTTTGCAAGTGTCATTCAGACCCATGAGGGTCTCCATGCAAAGGAAGAAAACTTAAAAAGGCCACATTTTTCTGTGAATTGCTTTCCCTG